>NW_017100145.1:111836-119324 GCF_001263275.1 Habropoda laboriosa
CATTGCAAGTAAATTGAACTGAAACGAATAAAACGAAAATAACTTAGGAAGACCTAAGAGTAACTGCGACAGCCTTATTCCCATTTTTAGGCCCTGTGTGACGTCAGAGGCTTCACTTTAGGTTTGTCTCCTATTTCTTCAAATAATTTTTGAAAATCCTGCTACCGCTGACGTTTTGAAAAAAAAAGTTGAGAAAAGTAACGATTCACATAGCATCAATGAGAAATACAACTAAAGATTTCCTTCTGGCACGTTTATAAGAGTACTGTTACTTTGGGTCAAAACTGACCCGGCGTCCGCGGTGCGCGCGAATGTTGCACAGTCCGTTGTCCGAGTGTTAAATGATAAATCTCCTCCAGACAGATTTCACGCTGTCACGAAAAATATCGTTGAGATATCGATCACGCGTTAAAGAACACCTGAAACATAGCAAAAACAGAACACGTCGCGGGGTAATTACGTTACGCGAAGAATTAACGTTCGCGAAGGCACCGAAATAATTCGTCGCGTTCATCATCCCGCTTAGTTGTAACTGTACGATCACGCGATAATTGAATACCCCAAGCCGTGGTAAATAATTGAAACAACCCGCAGAAATTGAGCAGCCGTCTTGGGTATGCGATTACGCGGCTCACCAATGATTTAGAACGCCATCGCTTTACGACCCGAGGCAAATTTACCTGTCGATACGATCGATGCGTCGACTTACCAGGATCATAAACGCACGTTCTACGAAGACTCGATAATAGATCGCTCTAGTCCTCGAATGTTAATACAGTCATTTGAACAGAAAATTGAACCGCTTCGTCAACAGTCGTTTCAGTGTCTCCTTAATAAGAGTTTTGGATTCATTTTCACTGACATGGAAAGGATACAGCTTCTGTGAATGATTGGTTAATCATTGGTGATCTACGATCTGAGGACGATTTTTGGAAGCATTTGGAAAATAGGTCAAATAGCGTAGCACTATAGTTTAGATTATAAAAATTGAAGTTTCCTCCGTGGGTCGTCGATGAACCACGCGACATACACATGATTTAGTAAAGTTAGTGTCACAGTATAGTTTAAACTGCCAGAATTGAAATTTCCTCCGTGGGTCACCTGTGATCCACGGTATCATCACATTCTCGATAAGCGATAAGTGAACTAATAATATGAAAACACGATCTAAGACACCGTAATAATCAACGTTAACCCTCCGCAAACCGTACGAAGTTAAATGAACCCTATCGGTTTTAAAATTAAATAAATATATTAGATCTGTGCTTATTAAAAAAACAAATGAAGAAACACCATTTTAAAGTGCATTTTCATTCAAACGACATATTTGTAGATGGACAATGTTCAATCGATGGATCATCAATGACCCACGACGCGAAGGTTCCCTGACCTCGAAGAGCCAACGCGTGCGTCTCGTTTCCTTCGTTCCCCTCAAAGTTCTCGGAGCTGGGCACAGCTAAATTACGAGGCATTCTTCTCGGAGAAAAACGTTAATAAAATTCCACGGGACGTTCCCGCGGTGACTGATTAAAACGCGTAGATGCAGCGGACGCGTGTACGCGTCTAATGCGTACGCAGACAAAAGTGTCGCGACGCTGACGATTTACGAGTTCGTTCACACTCTCCATTGCATATTAGACACGACAAAGCCGCATGCAACTCTCGTACGCGTTGCTTCTTCTCGTAGAGACGCGCACAATAGACTGCGTCTCGTTGAATAATCAAAGTTCAATCTCGCGATAAGCTGTACAAATATGCAATCAGCTTTATCGGTCACGTCTTCGCCGTTTCCCGTGGACTACCTATTCGCAGGCGAAACTCTTTACGATTTTTCGTTCATTCACATACAGAAAACAAGGTTGCTATTTTCAACCTATACGGCTATTACCGTAACGAACGTCAGCAATTGAAAATTCTCGCAAAACACGAATGCTAGTTGATGGAAAAAATGTTTCAAATTTGATCGGAAACAAAACCTGCCTCAAACTTGAAATTAATCCACTTGTACACGTTCGTTACCCGGAGAACTACAACGTTCAAGTTTTCATTCGTACTGTCTAGGCGTGAGCAATTTAACAATTTGTAGTGTGAAAGAGAGTCTTTCGTGTATGCTCACTTCAAACGCTAACGTTAATGACGATTGAATATTTATTGAATTTGGATACTGGACGGTGGTGAAAGAATGATTTCACGAGTATAGATAACACTTAAAACTTTAAATTTATTCTACAATGGTTGACTTAGAAAAACGCGTTAGGTTGGTGATAATAATGTTTATGTTTAACAGCTGATAGAAATTTAGAATCTGATTTTTCTTTTAAGGAATGCGTGCTTAAATAATAAATGCGGACATGAGAAAGTGGGAATGACGATGTCTGATTGGTGGTTTTAAAAAGGTAGGGGAAGCCGCCGTGACCCTCAGGTACTGCAAGTACCTTCGAGTGGCATGTGTCGGATTTTCCCTCATACCTTAACCGTAGCAGGTAATATTTTATTGGTTGCCCTGACTCGGCCAAGGTAAATGAAAATTAACACGGCCGAGGTAAAATTCTTAATCCTAATACAAAGGGGCAATCGTCGCTATGCATTCAAAAAAAAGGTAAAATATGCACAATGGTTTTTACTGATGATTAGTTTTACGCCTTAACACCGTGCTTAATGTGTTAACAGTGTATGATATGCTGTTTTTAATTAAAATAAGTTGCTTTTTAAAGAAAACATGCGGTTTCGGTGAAATTGACGCGTGTCCGTAGAGATAGGTGTATAAGAAATGTCCGCGAACCTAGTGTTAACACTGAAAATGACCCGTTCGCAATTTTTCGATATCAGGTAAGTATTAGACGATTGCAAAAGTTCGTGCCCGATTGTGAAAGGTGGCGAGAACCTTATCGACTTCGGCACAGATGTTCCTTTTAGCGTAATGTTACATTCCTACCGAAAGATACACCGCTTGTATTTTATTTTCAAATAATTATTCGTTTCATTCCTTTTCAGTTTCCAATGAAATCTGCTTTTGCGCTAATGTTATTTTCTATTGGCGCGGGTCTAGGTGCGACTTAGTTTTTATTGGCGCGCACTAGTTACACGCTACAATATCAATATATTGCTCGTATTATCGTTCATTTGTAAGTTAACACATTGCGTACGGGTCACGAGATATCTCGTATATAGCAAAGCGAACTTTGTGGTCGGGTTATCTCGTTTTAATGTTTCTTCATACGCGTGTATCGACGACTCAAATTAACCGTTTCAGTCCCACGCGCCGATTTCGCGCTCTTCAGATTTCATGTCGAAAAAACCCAGCGCATCTGAACGATACGGACAACTGACGCCGCACTCACAATCTCACGAAACGCGATCAACTTTTCAGACGCATGTATGTATTCGCTACGTTTTTTGTATATAAGTAATCCAAGCAATACATTTTGTATTTCGTTGTTACCTATTATAAAAGGAGCGCTATCGCGCCGCTTCGATCTTTTCGCATCCCATTCAGAAAGCGCTATTGCGCTGTTCGGCTTTTTTCGACCGTGTTTTGTTAAAAACCTCTGGTACTCAAACGGTTAAAAACAGAATTTTTTGTTACGTTACCAAGGCAACGGAGCGTTGCATATTCTTACGACAAATGATTAGCGAAATAAAAGAAAAAGAAAAAGTAAAGTCTGTTCGTTCAGATTTAGTTGCAAATTATGCCAAATACCATTGCACAAAGGAGAATGCTTCACCAGATATACTCTGAAGCATTATTCAAGTTTGTAACATAAATAGTAATCAATCGATTACTAAATATGTTACTAGTTAAAACGTAGAAAAGCCTATATACTAAATAGATGTATAAGAAATATGTAGTAAAATTTAAGAATACTTTATAAATGAAAAATAAAAAAGTCTATATATGCATTGTACAAAGTTTTTTTGGAGCGTTCAAAAATGTGCGGGCCCTGGAAGCGCGTTAAGCGAGCAGAGTGCCGTGTGTCTAGGCGTGAGCAATTTAACAATTTGTAGTGTGAAAGAGAGTCTTTCGTGTATGCTCACTTCAAACGTCAACGTTAATGACGATTGAATATTTATTGAATTTGGATACTGGACGGTGGTGAAAGAATGATGTCACGAGTATACATAACACTTAAACTTTAAATTTATTCTACAATGGTTGACTTAGAAAAACGTGTTAGATTGGTGATAATAATGTTTGTGTTGAACCGCTGATAGAAATTTAGAATCTGATTTTTCTTTTAAGGAATGCGTGCTTAAATAATAAATGCGGACATGAGAAAGTGGGAATGACGATGTCTGATTGGTGGTTTTAAAAAGGTAGGGGAAGCCGCCGTGACCCTCAGGTACTGCAAGTACCTTCGAGTGGCATGTGTCGGATTTTCCCTCATACCTTAACCGTAGCAGGTAATATTTTATTGGTTGCCCTGACTCGGCCAAGGTAAATGAAAATTAACACGGCCGAGGTAAAATTCTTAATCCTAATACAAAGGGGCAATCGTCGCTATGCATTCAAAAAAAAGGTAAAATATGCACAATGGTTTTTACTGATGATTAGTTTTACGCCTTAACACCGTGCTTAATGTGTTAACAGTGTATGATATGCTGTTTTTAATTAAAATAAGTTGCTTTTTAAAGAAAACATGCGGTTTCGGTGAAATTGACGCGTGTCCGTAGAGATAGGTGTATAAGAAATGTCCGCGAACCTAGTGTTAACACTGAAAATGACCCGTTCGCAATTTTTCGATATCAGGTAAGTATTAGACGATTGCAAAAGTTCGTGCCCGATTGTGAAAGGTGGCGAGAACCTTATCGACTTCGGCACAGATGTTCCTTTTAGCGTAATGTTACATTCCTACCGAAAGATACACCGCTTGTATTTTATTTTCAAATAATTATTCGTTTCATTCCTTTTCAGTTTCCAATGAAATCTGCTTTTGCGCACACCGATTGTGTTTTATTTTCAAATCGGGCACGAACTTTTGCAATCATCCAATAGTATCGTTCGTAACTTTCGCATGCTTCAATTTGCATCGATACGAATCTAATTTTCCAACGAAGGTATTGCTCACAGAAAAATTCATTTTTGGAAAGTCGCGAATGGGTCACTTTTGACCCGGCTGGTAGTTCTAGCGTTAATGCATCGATCTTAGAAGAACGAACGAAACTCGTGTAAATTTCTTCGAACAGGCAATGTGATTTCGACTGCACTTTGTGTGTCATTTTTTATACTTTTTTTTTTTTCGCTAGTAGAAATAAATTATTCCATTCGCGTATAACGCAACTGTGCGTAGCTTTTGTTTTTCGCGCAGATGCTGTTTCGATTCACACGGTACTAATTAAGCGTGGCAGTTGTGGGTTGGGTGTATTGTAATTGCGTTTTAAATTGTTGACGAATTTGCATACGTAATTGCTCATTTATAGAAAATATTATCGAGCTAGATTTGCATACGCGTCACGTGAATTAATTGTCACTTTGGTCTGGCTCGTTGCGAACGCGACGATCTGTGGGGGAATAAGGAGTTTCGAAGAAAAATTGATTCGGTCGTGAAAGGATTGAATAGTGAAAAATTTATCTCGTATCGACGGTCGATAAGGTTCAACTTTCAAGTGGAATCTTTGGATTAAATGTTTGAAAGAGCTACTTCATTGAAAGATGAGAGTTCGATTGCAATTGTTGGTCGTTCAGATATGACCAAGAATTGTATTAATCGATACTCGGCGAGATATCGGCACAGAAACGGTACCGCTGTCTGTGCTTAATCGATGTCCCGAGTGTTTGCTCGGCAAATTTTCAGCGATGATAGATTTTACGCGCAACTGGAAAATTATTTTTTAGCGGGAAATTTGAAAATAGAAATACAAGTTGAAAAATTTTAAAAATGATTAGAAACCCAAGGATGATAAATTCTCTCATCTTTTACCTCTTTTCATTCACAATTGCAATCGAAATTTGTGATAGATTTTACAGGCAACTGGAAAATTACTTTTTAGCGGGAAGTTTGAAAATATAAATACAAGTTGAAAAATTTTAAAAATGATTAGAAACACAAGGATGATAAATTCTCTCATCTTTTACCTCTCTTCATTCACAATTGCAATCGAAATTTATATCCCAGCAATTCCATCAGAAGCTCTCAAAAATTTCAGAAATTTCAACACTTCACCAAACACGAGAAATCATTCGTTGCAAAATAAAAACGCAAAATCTACCTAATATTTCACGATATCATCTCACGTTCTACCTCCTCTCATCGACAACTCTAATCGACCTTTTTCGTATCTCAATAGTGCCAGACATTCCAGCAAATTTCACCGTCTCAAAGCTCGCAATCTTCCTCACTCGAACCGAGTGATTAGACGGTAATAAACGAAAAGTGAACGATCGCGAGATAGAAGTGATGCACGTGTATCGTTTTGATTCACACGTAAAAGCAGCCAGGAGCAACCTTGAACGATCGAAGTTTCTCTTTTCACAAAGACACATCTGTCGTCGCACTTTTCCCCACGATTCTCGCTTCGTAACGAACCTCCTGGCACTCGGGCATATTTGTAACGCATTAACATTCCCGCCACGGAACTTTTATCGACGCCCGTGTACCCGGAGTTATTTCCTCCGTGGACGCCGCTATGCCGGGCCGCGGCGCGTTGCATGCAAAGCAAGCGAGATTCGTCTTCTTCTCACCCGGTGTCTCGTAATTTTTCCGCCGAACGGAAGCTTTCGTGTATCTGATCGTGTTCTCTCTTGTAATTCACGGGAACGACAGGAAGTTTCGGTGAAATTGACAAATAGTAGCGCCTCCGTTGATCGGATTAGTCGGTAGTTGAGGAGAGGAACATACCGGGTGTCCCACTCGTAATAAAGGAAGGAAAATTTGTGATGGAGAAAGAAAAATCGACTTAAGGCTATCTCGTCGTTGATATTTGTTTGCATATTGACGTCAAGATCAGTTCGATAAAATATTGTGAAATATAAAGTGTCAGTCACTTCTTTTTTTTTTTTTTTGAGTTTCAATATTAGTGGAAATAATTTAGATGTTCGTTGCAAATTGACACCCACGTTACAATCGTCGTTCCAACGATTCTTTAAAATTCCAATTTTGCGTTCCAAATTTTGAAGTTCTAACGAAAGTTTAAAAAAATCGTTTTTCAAGAGAGAAGAAAATGGTTCTGTCACCTTTGAACTGATTTGATCCGCCAACCACGTAATTTATATCATAAATTTGTCATTTACTGTTCTTCATTAGTTCGTAAAATAATTCTTCGGGAGAGAAGGAAACTAAGTTTCGGCAATTTCCCAAATGGCAATTACTCGAAGAACAATTCCGACACAAATTTTCATTCCGGATGGAAACACTTTTTTAACGAATAATTTTCTAATTTTCCACCTATCTGCCTGAGAAACGAAGACATTGAACGATCGAGATCTACATAATCGATCTGTTGTCGCGCTTAACGCCGCACCTCGCAAGAGCAACTCTCTTTTCTCGCTTT
>NW_017100145.1:119373-129171 GCF_001263275.1 Habropoda laboriosa
CCGAAGCGTCGCCGTGGACGAACGCGAGACACCGAGCAGGCGTGTTTATTTTAATTTCCGGGAAATCGCGCGAGCTTTTCCGTTCCCCCGGCGCTATCGGGTCGTTTAATTAAACGAGCCGTAGATAATGCCGTTATCGGGACGGATTTCGGCCAATTACTCCAACCTTCCCACGAATTTCTCTCCTTTGCGTGTTTACTCCTATTCCTTTCCCAGGGAAACACGCTGTTTTATGGATATTCGATCCGCGAATAATGCGCGAAACGCATCGAAACGCCCGAAGTACACAATTCTGCCGTTACATTTGCAAAAATTGTGTCTGTTTAATAAAACGAAAAGAAAAAAACGACGAATGAAACTTTTGGGTAGAATTTCGTTTGACACGTTCCCACTTCCCTTTAACATAACATCGCGCTGTTTTCCACGCGAACTTCGTTAACCTGCGAAAATAACGTTTTCAACGAACCTCTGTTACACTGGAGAAACAGGTATTCTATCAGGCACACGTGAACTCGGAGCTAATTAAACGCGATTGTACCCTCGAAGTGCGCACGAGGCGTGCAACAGTCAGCTCTCTCGATTCTGAAATGAATAATAACCGAGCAACAAAAAACATGTTCCATTGTTACAAACAAAACACGAACAATTTACACAGGACAGTTGTCGATTTTCTCTAAAACACACTCGTTCGCGGTTTAAAACGAACGGCGTGGTGGAACGTGGAAGGGAGGGGTTGGAGAAAAGAAGGGCTGCAATTTTTCCATAGTAAAACCAAAGGGAAATTTAACGTCGACGCGACGAAATTCCGTCTCGATTTCGACGTCGTTAATCTCGGTCCATTTCGTGATCGTTCGTCGGCGATGGACCGACCGAAAAAAGAGGGAAAAAAATCGCGGGGGTGAAAAAAGAGAAGGAGGACGGAGGAAAACAAGAGAGAGAGAGAGAGAGCAGCGATCGGTAACAGAATGTCTAGCGGAAGGTTTTGTCGCGAATCGCGCGAATGAAACGAACCGCGCGCAGTTCGCTGATCCGGAAGATTTTAATTATTACCAACGGATCTCTGTCCCGTGTCCGTACACGCGTCAAGTCGCGTATAACGATCAAATTATACGAAACGTTGTCCGTGCGACCAGATTAATTGCCAGACGTGTGTATATATTATATACGCACCTGGGGAGGAAAAACGTGGGGGCAAAACGTCGTTTAATTGACACGTAACGCGTGTCCTTTACTTCGATCTGTCTGGTTTTTCGGAATTTACGAGAACTCGTCTCTGGGATCGATAGTGAAATGAACTGTTTTTTGGGGAGAAGCTGGTAATTGTGGTGAGAGAAAATTGTTGTTCTGTTAGATTGTATAATATTTGAAGTAATAGTAGATAAAATTAATTTAATAAAGACAGTAAGATAAATTTCGAAATGTGCTATTTTTTCGGTGGATTAGCTTCTTCGCGGAAGTTGCACACCGCGTTTCCTGTTTCAGTGGAATTTGTGGATTTTGGTAAGAGAAAAAATAGTGTCAGAAGTGTGCTTCTCTCATCTTCGGAATACTGTAATTTCAAGAAGAAAGTAGTACCTAATTGTAACAAATGGACTTTCAAAAAGACACCTGAAAAAATAATCCTTCAGAATACGTGCAAACTTCACATGTTTGACTTACAATTAGTCAAGCACTGCCTATTGTTCCATTTCTTTCGTGTATTACACCACTTTTTAAACAATCTGAAAATATCCACCCCATAAGAAACAACGCTAAGAAACATTTCAACAAAGCGATGACATAATGGCTTTGCCAAAAAGAATGCGAAAAGTTGTGAAACCAGAGGGTGACGCCATTCTTTCATACAATTTAAAAGTGTACTCGAAATGTTGATCTAAACGGCAGGAATGTGTCTTCGACGTGATTTTCCTTTTATTTTCAATCTACCATTTGAACTAAAATAAAATTCAAAAAGTGAACATACTTTAATACGATTTGAACACGCGCAGATATTATCGTACAAGCAACACGAACTACAGAGAACACACGGGATCGTAAGATCGTGCTCCGTAGAGAACGAACGTGGCAGAATGTTGCACGGAAAATAGAGAGAGAGAGAGAGGGGAGGAAAAAGAGATCGTGTAAGTTTTTGCGGAGGAACGGGCGCGTAGGCATTGGATGTAAATGCTCGCGCGACAACGCAGCCCCATAAAGTATTAAGAGAGAGCGGAGCAACGGGTATCGAGGCTTTTCCTCGAAAGCCCCCATTCAAAGCCCACCCCATTGGCTCGCGGCGGCAATGGCATCCGCGATCCGTTTACCGATTCCATCCTTTAACGGCATAAATCTCATCAAATAAATGTACACGCGTAGACCGCGAGCATCCGGCCGCGGCACGCAAGCCGCTGCGCGCCATTTATCATTCAAAGTCTCGGTATCGGAGTCACCTGAAACGGCGCGCCGCTCCACGCAGCGCCGGAACAGAGCTACGGTCCAACGAGCTTCGTTTCCACCGTGCAGATTTAACATTCACTCTCCTTCTCCTGTGAACGAACCGTGAAAGCTGAGGGGAATTTCGCGGATGAGAATTGTTTCGGGCAGACTTGAACGCGGGGTAACGCGATCCTTGAGAGGTTTTTGGTGGAGTAAGGAAAAGGGGTGAATTGGAATTTCATTCCCTTTTTTTACAAAAATTAAATATCTCTTTCTATCATAATTTTTTTTGAAGTGTGAAGAATGTAGTTAGAGGAAAGCATAGAAACGTCAGGGAAATTGGAAATTTTGTGTTTTTGAAAATCGCCTGCACGATTTCATGCGAGAATTAGTGCACCATACTACATATTTGGAAATATCTTATTAAAGTATGTAGCTTTCGTACTTAAAAGAATACTCTTGGATTTGAGCCTCAAACAAAAAGTGGATTGAAGTGACAATACTATTGAAATTTTTCACAAATTGTCAACACATTCCCAACCGATGGAGTAGATCTCCCATTAACCCCTTCCGTTACTATGGACGCCTAGACATTTCGAAAAATTTGCTTACACTATACTGTTGCACCCTTCGGTACACTTCCACCTCAATTCCATCCTAACTCCATCCTTCAAACGAAATTTCGGACCTTAAAAAAAAAATCAAAAATTCACCCTAAGTCACCCACGTTGCTCGTTAGAATCCACCGTAGCGAAAGGTACCACCGAAGAACGAAGAATCGACGAAAGCTGCTTGCCGTGGGGACACATGGCGGCTAGTACGCACGATTACGCGATACCAACGGTGCATCCGAACGCTTTATTACGCTAATTGTGCCACCTCTGCCGTTCACGAAATTCCAAAGTAAGGGCTTTCGGCTCGGCACTGGGCTGGTCGCATCCCCCGTTTTGCCGCGCGGTTTACACGCGCCCCGGGGGTTACTCGCGTATTACACGCCGTGTAATTTCACGCTTACGAACACGCGCGCGCGTTTTGCATACTCGGTCGTCGTGCTCCACGCTGAAATACGACGGAGATCGAGCGTACGGTGTCGCGACTCGCGTCAACCACATCGCGATTCGTCATCCGCAGAGACGCGGAGGATCGTGGCAGAATGAAGGGTGCACCGGCGTGGATGCTTTACGAAGATGGAGTGGGTTAATCGATGATTCTGAAAGGATCATTGTTTCGCGCTAGAATTCTGCTGGGTTTGAAGAAATTTGTAGTTGCTGGCATATTTCGTCTCGTGTATATCAAACTCGATGTGCTTTTCTTTAAAATTATGGTTTAGAAAAATTGCTACAATGAAAATGTATTTATACTGGATAGTTTGATGTGACATTTTGGACCCTAAATATGAGGACACCCGGTATGCAGTTAACTGTGAATGGCTAAATATTTTGTGAATGAGAGAAGATATGGAAAAATTGTTCCTACAAAATTTCTTTGGTACAGATGGGAATATTTTATAGCGTGCACAGTTTTTCTGTGGGAAATTTGATTTTGTTTAAATAAAATACTACATTTTTTCATTTTTATACGTATCAAGAAAAAATGTAATTTGCAATTTTTATAGGACAATTTGCACCCTCGTTGACTCAACTCTAAACGAAATCTTTTATCCGAGGAATACTCAGTCGGTGTTAATACTTATTTTTATACTGAAACGAAGGCTGAAAACACTTGCGAAAATTTGCGAAACGTTAGAACAGTGTCTAATAAAAGTTACATAAAACGACGTACTTTTACACGTCCACCGTGAAATGCGATAAAAGTTGTACGATGCTCACGAGTTGGATTAAGTAGAACCATTTCGGTGAAGATAGGAATTAGACTAATATTTGCAGATGCTCGATAATTGATAGTGGCCGTCTCACGATATTCTTCTTGAGAGTTTCAAGAGTGATAAGGATGACACTGATATGTGACAACAGATAGTAACAAGAGTTTCGCGGTATCATGTTTATGGAGTAATCTGAAACACATTTTTCATACCAAATCTGAAGAAATCTCAAGTAAATCAGGTTAAGTTAACAAACAACGAAAAAGAACAGTAATTCGAAGGAGTAAGTGTAGAAGGTAGAAGCTCGACAGCGTAAAATCGTAAAAGAAAAATAAAAGTAGTAAATTGATTCTGAAGTAATTCTCGAAGTTGAAGTTTCCCTTATAGACGCCAAGTAGATATCAGAAAAGTTGGCACAGTATCTATTGCGCAACGGCTTCTTATAACGCTAACTTGCCGTAGTACGGGACCATCTGCCTCGGTCGATGGACTTGGAAATATTTTGGAACGGTACACTTCGACTTCGAGGCACAGTACCCTATAAATACGAAGTAGAAGTCGAAAAAGCCGTGGGGTCTACATTATCGTAGCTTATGGTGTCAACCCTCGCACGATTTACAGTATGTAACGGAACTTTCCAGATTGCTGAAACTTTGATTTACACGCGTTTATTTTTTAATTTTACACACTTTTCCCTTTTCAAGGTGTCGCGCTTTCCGTTTTTTCGCAGCCTTCCATTTTACCGCGGTAAATTATTAAACGGGAGTCCAGGAAGTTTCGTTACATACTGTATAAGCTGAAATGGGAGTCCGAAATTTGCCCAAGTGCCGGTGACTTTCGTAAATACGAAAAATGCATCCAAAAGTCTACGTTAATTTTTTTCATTTCTCAGATAAATAAGTTTCGCTGAATTTCTTCTTGGAATCGGATTTTGTAAAAAGTTAACCCAGTTTGCTACAGGAAAGGTTGCAAATCGGATCTTTGAAATTCTGTCCAACTAACGTAGAAATGAATTACACTATTTTATTTAAATATTCAACGTATTCTCTATTTTACTATGGTGACCTTTATGCAGGCCCGTAGATCTACTCTCTGCCTTGATTAATTATTTAATGCCCCTTCTCAGTCGCCACTCGATTGCAAAGGGTTAAGTTTTTCTTCAATTTTCTGTTTGTTCGTAACCAGCGATATTTGGACAGAAACAAACAGAGAACCGAGGAACACATTACTTCAGCCACTTTCCCGACACTTTGCAAGCCATCCCCACGCGCGACAGTAATAACACTCCTTCACCAAAATTGACCGTCGAATTTTCCACGCGCTAGGATCCACCGACAGCCGAGTTTTTCTTTATAGTCGAAACTTCCCTCCGCCGGGAGCAAACCGAGTGTAATAAAAAAGTTGCTACTTTCGGATGGAATCTAACGCGACTTCTCAACTTTGTGCCTCGACTCTTTCCAAAGGGACCGCGCTGGTCCACTCGTTATCCCAATATCGTCAATTTCACCTCTCCCTTTCCCATTCTTCCCTCCAAACGATCTTTCTCTAAAGTCGAGCCCGACAATCGCTACAACCTCCTCTAAATTAAATTAACCTCGTCGTCGCGATAGTACTGTCTCCCAGTTGCTTCTTGCCCCCGAAAAATCGCGTTCGCCAGGAGTTTCTGTCGGGGAAATCCCCTCGCTTATTCGCCGCGGTACAAATATTTACCGAAGAAGAGAGAGAGGCTGGTCTGCGCGAAATTCGATTTGCATGCCGGCCGGAACGTCCGCTGGAAATCGCGAAACGATCGAACTGGGATCGTTCCCTTAATTGAACTCACCTCTTCACGGAGACGATGGGGAACAGCGTTGAGAGAGAGGGTGGAAGGTCGAGTGGCGAGCCACTCGACTTCTTGCTAGGTCGATGGAGCGCGAGTAAAAGGTAACAGCGCGTTAACGTTAACTTTCCTCAGCTGGTAATTTTGCACGTGGAACCAGGTGAAAAAATGGGAGAAACTTTTCGGTTATTTACTGTGCCACCGTTGCAACAGCGGCGGTAGCTGGTCGAACACTTTGCCGTTGCACGGAACTACTTCCAGCCGAAAGTTGTTGCTCGTTCGAAGTTCAAGCTCGCTCGGAGAAAATTTTACGGTAACCCTGTTTCGAGGTTAGGCTGCTGCTTCTTTGCTTCGTTGTCAGAATGAACTGTAGGCGTGTGGTAGATGTTGTTCACGGTGTGTCGGAAGGTTCGGTTGATGGTTCCAGCGTGACGAGTGTGCGATAGGAGAGGTCGGTAAGGTAATGAGAAATCGTATATGGAGGGAGGGATCAAAAAGTGAGCAGTCGGAATTAGGGAGGCGGAGTCAAAGGGTCGCTCGAGGATCAGAGAGAGGATTCAAAGAGTACCGGCTAGGAGGAAGTTACACGGGTCTAAAGAGTACAAAAAGCGCGTGTAATTAAACATTATCGTGGTGTGCCCCACACACTTTTTCGAGATACGAGCGCACACCCTTTAAATGTACACGGTTAATTATCCTTTGGCCTGTTCGGGCTACCGGGGATTTCTGGCGAGGTGAGTGCGACGGTTGCTCGGATTTTTCCTTCGAAATCTTCGTTTCGAGCTCGAGCGTGTGTTATCGCGTGGAGATTTTATATGCGGTGGCTTGGAGATTCGGATCTGTGTTTTAATATTTGAAGATTGTACAATACTTTTTTTTTTTTTAATTCGCGTTTCATTCTAATCTTTTTTGATGTTCAAACATTTTTCTAGATGTCTCCTAGATGATTCTAAGATCTAGACGTGTTCAATTTTTAAGCCTCAAATATTATACAATTTTGAAGTAACCAAACGATTTGTAGAACGTCTAGATTGGTTATCGGTACGCTGCAGATTTTTATGCACATTTACTTTTTTGAGAAATTTAGTAAAAAAGGTAGAACTTCGGTGGAAAATTATTTCACCTACAAGGTGTTATAAAAAGCCCTATAATTTCGATATTTTGTACCTTTAAATTTCCTACAAATACATAATAATCCACACTCTAGTTATCAGAAAGCAGAGATTTTTCACAGGATCCCACAATTTTGCAAGGTCTCACGTCCTTTATCAATCATGTCAAAATTCTCCCATTACTACTTTTAGCTTAACACACTCGCTACCACGGGTCAGTCGAAACATTGTCCTTAATCCTCCAAATTATTTTCATTCACACTCTCAATATCTGTATCTTTACCAATTTCACACAACACAATAGACGCCTGTACTTATGCACACCTAATATTCGTTTTCCACGATGCATTACAGCAGATAATACCGTTCAATCACAGAAATTCGTGCGTCATGCGAACGTGTTAAGCAAGAAAAACAACTTTCCCCCGATAAATTCAGAAATAAAAATGCTTCATTCCCCGTTCCCAATTACCCATCGACGGTCGTTGAAGATCCAGCTGTCGCGCCAGTGGCGTCACGAAAACGCGTCTCGGAATTCATGGTCGCCAGTGGCCAGGCCGGATGCGAGCGGCCCTGGCGCGTTCCGCTCGGTTCTTCTCGCTTCTTTCTTGCGGTTTTCTTTCTGACCTTTCGGAACCGCCACGGGGCTGCGAAGATCGTTAACTAAAGTGGGTAATCATACCCACCGGTTTCACGCCGCGGCTGTTCGACCGCCTCGTCTACAGGGTGGCGAAATTAGACGTCGCGTATCCCTGCTCTTTTTTCCCCGTTTTCCACCTTCGATTTTCCGTGCACGTTCGCACGGGAAAACGTGTGCACGTTTGGAAAGTCGCCGGTGAATTTTAGGCGGCTAACCACGGTCGAAGATGGTCGCGAGAACGGCCAGCAACCGGTAGAATCTTCGTGGTAATAAGGAGAGAGTCTGTGCGGACTTGGCTCTGCTACACCTTGAAGATTCTTTCGGACGTGAGTATCGCCTGGGTTCCAGGTACTGGAAATTGTTTTAGAGGCTAATGGAGCGCCTGAGCAGCCTTGGCATCATTCTTTGACGCAGTTTGCGGATTAGCGACCACTTCTTGTTTTGATGGGATTGTTTTGGAATATCGAGTTTTTTGCGTATTTAAGGCGAGCCAATTCTCAAGATAGGTCAGTGTTATCTATGTGTGGTATATCGTACAAAATGCAGAGTTAATTTGTGCACGAGTGCAGACATGCTTGCATTATGCAAATCTGATAAAAATAGAGATATCAGGAATGTAAGCAACTTTGTGATCACGTTCATTTCTGAAACGTCTGTCGATCTTATTTCAGAATATTAAAAACGCAGAAAGTGTAATATTTAAGATGTGTAATAGGAATATTATTAGTAGGTACAGTGGAATAACGTTTGACTAGGTATTTCCACAAAGGTTCACCGAGAATCTTCAATTGAGAAGCTCCTATCTGTCTAGCACGAGATGTTATCAAGTTTTTCCCTCGATAATCCTTTCGTTAACCCTCTATGGGCCGAATATTTTTCTTGACTGTAAAAGAATTTATGTAACGAAAAATTAGCAAATATCGACCTATAAATACAGAATAACAGTGAATTCAGCAGTTTCGACAATTTTGTAATCCTTTCGTTAACCCTCTATGGGCCGAATATTTTTCTTGACTGTAAAAGAATTTATGTAACGTAAAATTAGCAAATATCGACCTATAAATACAGAATAACAGTGAATTCAGCAGTTTCGACAATTTTATCATAACGAATACATATTGTAACTTTGAAGTAACAACGGTTATCAAGAAAGTTACTGGTTAATAAGGAGACATTGTACAACAAGACGTTTATGCCATTTCGTGGAAGAAAGTTCAATTATTTAATAAAATATCGATATATTAGTATGTGACTTGAAAGTTACACGGCCCCATAGAGGGTTAACTTTCATTTCCAACGAAACTTTGAAAACCAAAAATCATGTCTCGAGAAGAATAAATTACATCTACTTCTAAATTCACCTATTCTTATTTCTCTGTAATCTTTCTTGAACAAAATCAGATGACAAAGTTACCCACAAACGCGTCACTGAGTTCGCTCTTTATCACGACACTCGGCGACGAATTCTCCTCGACTGAAGATCATCTCGTAACCGAACGATCGATTTACGTAATTGGAACACCCTGTAGATAAGCTGGTGGTATCAAGGCGTGCATACGCGGCGGGTAGGCGAGCATATAATTATATGCCTCGAGTCGGCACCTCGAAAATGCCGGCTCGTTAGCAAATCTTGCGAGAACCGCGCAAACACCTGCCTGATTGTTAATAATTTGCCGCGCTAGAACCTCACCTTCTCTCTCCTCTCTTTCTTTCTGGACACGCACGCGTGGTCCACGCGAGTGTGTGTGTGCAAAAATCACGAGGCCAACGAAGCACTCTCTACCCAGGCCCAGTTAACACTTTCGTACGACGAGGCAAGAGGCTGTTTAGCCGCGGGTAATTTCGACCACGCTCGATCTCTCCAGATTCCTCGCCGTGGATGAACGCGCTTCACCGACTAATCGCGATGCTCTCTCGTCTCGCGGCCAATTCTCCGGGATTCCTCGAACGGGGAGAACACGAAAGCCGAAGCCGGGAGAGAGAGAGAGAGAGA
>NW_017100145.1:129193-183392 GCF_001263275.1 Habropoda laboriosa
AAGGTGATTTCGAAGGGAAAAACCTCTGAGGGATTTTGTTCGCGCGCCCCAACTACCGCTGGAATCTTGTTGTTCCCTTCCCTTTGTTTTTTGTTCTCCTTTAAGGGCTGAGGATTCTGATCGAAGTCGAAGTTACCGGCGGAATTTGCAAAAAAACCGGGATTTACTTCGTTTCTCGGTGAAACGTAGTTGAGGTGGAGGGAGCAGATGAAGTGGTTTGGTGAATTAAGAGGACAGAGGAGTTTACGAGTCATCGAACGGTTTCGTAATGAAGTTTTCCGGCAGATTTTGCAACGGTGAGTAATTCGTCGGGGATTGAGATGAGTTTCTTGATGAACAGTTGTTTATTAACTGAGAAGTATTCTTTTCTACAGCGATTTATCGTTATTTTGGCGCAGGAATGAATCGTCAAACGTATCAAATAACAGAAACGTTAAAAACAGGGAAATAAATACCGCAGGGATTTTCTTGGTTACTTGACAATATGAAAAAAAAAATTGGAAAATCATTCTTCCTCACTTATTTCCGAATTATCATCTAAAACATTCTAATCTTAAAAAAATGAGAAAATTTTCATAGGAAATAAAGAAATTTCTCCAACATTCTGAAACTTCGTTCCCTACTTCCTTCTAACCGTCAATTAATTAGCTAATATCAATCATTACCACCTATTCGTTCCCATAAGTTCGATGTGCAATTATTTCGTCGGCATAATCACGGACCAGGTCCCCTATACTCTCCTCCTTTCATCGAAACAGCTATTCGGATAAACGTATGTTATTACACCCACGTTGCTTCCCTTCGATCTCGACCCTACAGTGTTTCAAACATGCTTTCCATCGTGGTTTTATCTCCGTGGGCATCTCGGAGCGTGAAAAGCTGTCCACGGAAGCGTCGAAACAATGGGAAACGGTACGTTTCCTTTTCCACGCGATCGAACAGGCCTAACGAAGAAAAATAGGCTCCACGTGGGAGAGCAATTTGAATGAATTAGTCGAACGGTGCAGCCAGCAGAGGCAGCTTCTTCCCGCGGAATCGAGTTACGCCTGTCGTGTGAAATAATAACCGACGTCCTCGATTACCCTGCAGATAAATCGTCGCTGAAATTCTATTACGCCGGCAATCATGCGGAAAACGAAAAGGTGGCCTTTTTTCGTTGATTCTAATCTCCTGTCGAATAGAGGGAAGTTTGATCGATATTCTATCAATTTTTCAAATTCCTTCACGCGTGCAATTGCGGGATGAAGATGGAGAAATGATTGTTTACCTTTCTGTGAATTTCTGTGAATATTATAGCAATCTTTTCAATTCTTTCAAGTTTGAAATTGCGTAAAGAAAGGTAATTTGCCTTTGATGTGAATTTTGCAACTTGCAGCCAAACGGGGAATCTTTTCAATATTATACCAATTTTTTAAATACTACTTTCAAGTTTGTAATTGTGCAAGGAAAATGGAAAAACAGTTCTCCCTATCTGTCAATTTCGATTTTGCAATCAAACGAGGAATTTGATCAATACTGTATCAATTTAAAAAATCTGTTTACTTTCGTAGTTGTGCAGAGAAAAAAGAAAATTCTCATTTGTTAACAGAATTTTCACCAGTCAACGCTATCGGCTTTCATCTGATTCGATTAAGATCCACGTTCCATCTTCACATCACAAGATCATTGTCGCAGCCTAGCGATAATTGATGTAGCTCCACGTGGATCCACGAACCGCCACTAGGTAATTAGCTAATTAGCCGTCGATGAGCAGAGACGTTCGACAGTCTGTCCCGATGAAATTATCGCTCGTTGTTCTTAATTAACCCAGCTTCCCGAAAATATCTTCTAACGAGCATAATGTACCCTTTCAACCTCCTCTTTCCCACCTGCTGATTAACCGATAATCAATACTCTACAATATTTCAAGAAAGACCTCCCGACAGAATCTTCTTTACAAGAGAAAAATCCCTCGTGTGTCGCTTCTAGCGATTTACAAACTTAATATCTAACATCTCGAGAACCGAATTTTAAAGAAAATACTGTATATAAATAAAGAAAATTTTAATTGAACGCAACGAAGTATATCACTAAAGTGCTCGATATCTATTTCATTCGAGATAGGGAAATTGTCCCGGATTTATCCCATGGCTAACAAAAGAATGTCTCCGAAAAAGAAGGGAGAAAATGTCCAAGTTGGAGGGAAGAGGCTGGCGAGGTACGGGGCGGTCCGCGAAAGTAATCAGAAACAGGTGTTGACACTGTTCTATTATGTATTCAAGAGCTCTCGGGGTGGCTTTACACAATGCGCGCAATCTTCGCTTAATTTCCATCTTAAAGCATTTAAGATTGTATGCATACTGGCGCGGCTGCGCGGCCATTCCTGGGGCGCGGGCTATAATTTGCCGGGATATTACGCGAATGCCGACAATTTTCGCCGAGCGTTTCGCGCGGTTTCGTTCGAATTACACGCCCCCTCGCCACCTTCTTCTCCCTTTTTCGAACCTTTTGCTCTCCCCCTTTTAACACTCCAAGTAGTCGTTCGATGTATACACACTGTGTCTCGAACGGAGAGAACGTCGGGGCTTCTCTGCACCACGGTCGAACAACACAGCGGGGAAAACTGGGTTAAACGTTGAACGGGTCCGTGTAATTTAACAATTTCCTCCTGAAAATGTTTCAGCCGCCGCGATAATTGCGAGGGAACGGACAGAGGGACGGAAACACAAGCCGACGTGGAACACAATCGAGGCGTTCGAGGCGTGCACCGCGTTTTAATAAAAATCTGGCACACCTCGTTTTTATTTCTCTCTCTCTCTTTTCCTCCTTTCCAGCCCTTTGCCGAACTACTTCCACGCGAAAGGAGAGACAACGGAGGGAAATCCTTGTTGCAAAAACAGTTGCGTAGCGATATTCGAGGCGAATTTACGGGATGAAATTGTCGTCAGGTGAAAAGAAAAAGGAAGACGAGGAATTTGGAAAGTTAGTTGAAGCATCGATGTCGGTCACTGTGACGTAAGGGGGGTTTCACAAGTCGCAACGGCGAGTACAAAGGTAGAGGGACTCGTTTAGCGAGCGTTAGAAAGCTTCGAGTAATTAAGATGCACGCGCTCGAGTATGTGTGTGCATGTAGATGGAAGAAGATGCTTGGCACACGAGACAAAAAGCGTGACGAAGAGGGAGGAATGAAAAGATGCGACACGAAGCGTCCCCCTTTTCAGACCAGCAACCTAATTTCCTGTGTGAGGTGGTTCACAGAAATAGAACACCTAATTGTGCTTCCTCCTAGCTGCAAATATGCACGGAAGTGTTAGAGAAGGAGGTCGGGACGAGAATGAAAAAGAAATTGGAATAGTGTAAGCTGTTAATTTTTACGTCGCTGCATTGTGGAAGAAATATGGTTGTTGGAGCCGGTTAGGTATTTCACGAGTGCGAAGAAAAAAGGGAGAAAGAACGTGGTAGCTTTTAAATTAGTAACGCGCAAGTTAAATGTGGAACGAGGACAAATATTCGAGATAAACGAGAACCTTCGCTCTTATTCACTTGGAGCATTTCGCTTTTGTAACATAAAAAGAAGGGTGGCTTCGAGATTTTTTTGGGGAGAATCTGGTAGGAGGATCGATTTGAAACTTTGCCACTGTACTTGTCATACTTGAAAGACTCGCGACAAAATTTATCGAGGAATTCTCTCCGTCCCCTTTCTTCCTGTAATTTACACAAAAAAGAAGAAAAGACAGCTTTTCGCGTGTCATTTTTTTCACTAGAAAATCATCCCAAGGAAAAAATGCGAAAAATACTGTTAACGTATTTCCATAATTTTACAGACGAACGATGGATTCAGTCTCGACAGAGGATAATTTAAATTACTACCTCGTACGCGTGAAAAAAAAAGAAAGAAAAATACTGAAATGACTCATTTGCACACGTAATAAAATTACCGCAAATCCTGCGCTATCGCGGATGGAAAAGTGAGATCTGCTCTGTGCAGGTGTTAGAACAACACAGATCGAGGCGCGGTTTCGGTAGCAGCCGCGGTGATTAATTCCGTTGAAACGATAGAAATTAGATAATTAAAATTGACTTTACCAGCTGGTTGGTCGAATGCAATTACAGAATGTTCGAAACGCGTCGTTTAAATATTTGTTTCGAACGGGTGTGCGGCGCGGGTTGGAAGGTAGGGGAAGAGCTTCCGCTATGTGAAAGCGAAGATTCCCCTCGTCGAATTATGAAGATTACACGGAAACGGTGCGCCGTTTCCGGAACGTGTGCCTCCCTCGATTGAAACGTTCACGCGAAGTCGCCGCGTGGTAATAATTTTCTGCATACTTTAACGGAACATCGCGTTTTAGACGATCCCTTTCTCTGTGGATGTGAACCAGGGAAAATAGGAGAGATTGTGTGAAATCGTTGCCGATATCGAGAGGGTCTAGGAGAATTTGGAAACCTCGCTTCCATGATCAAAACTATCATCGTGGAATATTGAACTTATGGAAATTACAACGGAGTAACATTCTCTTTTTCCACTCGAATCGAGGGGAGGAGAGAGAGGACTCTGATTCCGCGGAATATAACCATAGCAGTTCACGAATTCGAGAAAAATGGCAATTTCCCGTTGCTGAGCTTTTCGTTCTCGCGAAAAACCTCCTTTTTACTGAAATTCGTTCTGCATAGATATCGCGTTTCTATCTGGAATAATCGTACGTCGATTTGTACAATTAGCTTACTTTTCATAGCAACGAGATTTCTTTTTTCTTCCCGTTTGTCGCAGACACGATTTTCGTTCTGACAGAGAATTGATTTTTACCGCGTGGAAAAAAATGATCAATCGTGGAGGTTCCGTCGTCGAATGCGACTTTTACGAAAAATGCAACCACGAGAAGCGTCACTTGCTGGCCCGTCGTGTTGCTTTTTATCGACGCGTCTCGACGTCTACGGAATCTGCGGTAGGAACGGTGGCAAGCACGCGGCGTATAAAGTATTCCGTGCTACAATACGCGAAATCGAATCGAATCGACAGAGGAGAGAGACACGTCCGACAGTATTTTATACCGGGCAAGACGATAACGTTCACGCGGAAAAATATTTTAGCGCGGCCGAGTCGCGAGATCTGCCGCGCTACCCGCTACCTCGATGTCTATCTTGAATATTAATTCGATGCTCGATTTATTCGGGGAGCGGTGATCGGTATCGTTTCAACGTGGAATCATGCTTCGAAATCTCTCTCTCTCTCTCTCTCGATCGTTTTGTTACCTATTGCGCGCCACGATAGATTCTTTACGACTGTCGATATTTCTTTCTATTCTATTTGAAAATTTGTCGTAACGTCGTGATTTTCATTGCGATCGAACCGGTTTCGCGTAAATATCGGATGTGGAAATTAATTCGGTGCCATTTTTTAGGCCGTGAAACTTAAAATTCGGATCATTTTGAATGTGAATTCTTTATTCGGATAATTCCGAATACGAAGTTTTTAGGCTATGAAACTTTAAAAATTCGGATCATTTTGAATATGAATTCTTTATTCGGATAATTTCGAATAATTCAAGTATTCGAAGCGTTTGAAATCCAGATAATCGAAAAGATTCGAACTTGAAATCCGAACTCCGCTGGTACTCGAATACACCGAATACTCGAAGCATTTAATCAATTATTCCTGCACTTAATGCAATTATTTACGCGAGATCTTCATCGAAGATTCTTCCATTAAAGAAAAGATGCAAAGGAAACATTGTCCATTGAAAATCGTTCGATTAAAGGTATCAGTTTTTTGTCGACACACCGGCGAGACAGAGTCGATTATCAATACTCCCGCGACCCTTTGTCGCAACCAGGACGAAGTTATTATCCTGTCTGCTCGTAAATTCCTCCGCGGTGATCATTACGTCGCGACCAGCTCGGATTACTTTCAGAAAACGTCAACGTTGCACACAGCTACCGGTGTATAACCCCTTGTAATTAATCGACGTGCATATTCACAGGGACAATGGCCTCGTTTAACGGCCGTAACGACGAGATACCACCTAAGATGCTACTTCAACGCGAATTTTCGCTCGGTGGAAAGAGGCCGAAATTATCGCGGCAGATCGAGGTCAAGTAGCGAGATACACCGTAAAGAGGAGAAATCGTTTAAATCGACTCTCAGATATCTGTTACACATCTACGTAACATCTTCTCTTTCGCATTTAATTGCACCACTTCTCATCAACCCTTCGACATTTCATTCTGCGCGAGACTCAGGAAAAGCGTCTATATAGCACTTGTTAACTCGAGAGAGACTCTCAGGAAGGAAGTTAGTTATTACCGTCACAGCTATGGATTATGTATCCCTTGTTTCAAAAATTCTCACTGACCACGTAATTATTAAAAAAACACCCGTGAAATGCACGTTGTTTTCATCGTAATTCACAATTTTACTAGACTGTCAAAGGGTTAAGCAACGCGACAACGAAAGCTTCCGAATCGATTTTCTCAAAATCTACCCTTTCTCCGTCAAACGCCTGAATTCCAAGTTGAAACACTTGGTATCCGTACTTCTTACGAGAACGAAACAAAAAGTTCGTCTCTCTAACAAGCTTCGCGATAACTCCGAACCTGCTCGAAACCGTGAAAGAAGGAGCTGCTACGGTAAAAATCCAAGGGGATGTTATTCGTCAAATAACAAGGCACTTCAAAGAGGCAATGCTCGTAACGCGTGGTCGCGAGGCTAGGGGTTGTAACGAAAGCTCGAACGGGTTGTGTCACGACGACGTGAAATTCGTCTTCGATCCACGCGTGCTCGACTTCGTATCCGATGTTCCCCGTTCCGCGCGACGCGGCACATATTTGGGTTTCGTCATCGTCCCAGGACAGCCAACCTGGAATCCCTTGGATTTAATTGCACCTGAGTCGAAGAGAGGGGAAGTGCAAGCGTTGCAGATCGACGCGCAGCTCTCCCGTCGTTCGCTCACGAACTGCTGACTAGCATCGGAACCCGCCTTCCAACAGCCCCGACCTTTTGCTTCTCAATAATTAATCCTCCTCCTCCCGCCCCGCTTTGCTCTCCCGCTGGCGCACAGGTTGGCCCGATTATCCGTCCAGTGGAATCGAAATCGATTCGTCGTTGCGTAATCGCCGGAACGTGGCGCGACCGCAAAAATTCGACCGGCGTCACGGGGGATTTATCACCGATCGGGAAATTAGTTTTCACTTTGCGGAGATTAAGGTCTTTGGGATGGTACCATCGACCCGGGCCAGGCCAGGCCAGCCAGCCAACCAGCCGCTCCATTTCGCTATCGTTTTCAAGTGACCGAATGTAGGACACTTGTTTCGCGTTCGTTCTCGGGACAGGTGGAGTAGCGTGTGATGGAAAATTGGGAGATCGCTAATTGTCTGGAAAGTGTGGAAAGTTTTATTTGTGGGAGTAATTGAGTTATCGTTGCGAGTCGCGATTTTTTGGGACGACGATCTGTGAGAGATCTAGTTTTTGATATTCCTGGAGAAGTGAGGAGGGATTAGTCTTCCTATCGATGAAATTTCACTTCCAAAAGTCTATAGGTATATAGAAATGATCGAACGATCATTATGAGTCTCAGTGCCTGTGACAAGAATCTCCGAGACCTCCAATTTTTCATATTCCTGAAGAAGCGCGGAGAGATCGATCTTCCTGTTAATAAAATTTCACTTGATTGAATGCCTTGTAACAGAAATTTCTGAGACCTGAAATCTCCCACATTCCAGAAGAAAAGATCAATATTCCTACCAACACAGTCTAATTCCCAAAATTTGCTTTCTATCCACGCAAATAATCCAACAATCACGATCGGACCTAATTTCCCGCATCAAAATCCTCCGAGACCTCCAATCTCCCACGTTCCTCAAACAGCACAGATAAATCACTCTTCCCATCGACAAAATTTCACTTGGAAAAATCTATCCACGCGAAGAAATGGAAGCATGCTCGTGAGAAGCATGCACGCGTCTCTCCGCGTTTCTCGCGGCATTAAAATTAATCTCCGGCCGTTGATCCGGCTGGAAACTCGGAATCCGCTATTAGCAGTATATCGCTGGCTCCGTTATCGCGCCGCTATTTGTCGACGAACGGATCAACCGTACGCCACGCTGTAAACGTCTTTGGCAAACACGCGAACACCAGGTAGAGGAAGCGGTAGGGGCGGCCTCTCCTTGCAGACAGGCCACGTCACTCTGTTCCGAGGAACTTCCTAGAGAGATCTGTAACTTTCCTTGCTCCGCAGGGCCACGACATGACTTCTGCGCCGACTGCTCCGTTCAAACTGTCTGAATTATGAGCCCGATCCACGAATTCCGACCCATCCTTTCGCGAATAATTATTGCACTCGAGCGAGGGAGGGCCACTTCTCTACGCGGGAAGAGAAGTTTCTGCTGTACGGATGGCGCACGGGGTTATCGTTGGCGGAAGAAGTACGAGGAACGGCGCGAGTTTCCTTCCGTGAAGTAAGAAAATTTCAGCGAGGGAAGACTGCGTGGTTGAGGATTATTGAAATAAGAGTGCTTTCGAGATGAACGAGAGGGGTCCTTTGTTACGTGGATATCACGGGGAATTGATTCGGTTGCTTCCTCGCCGGTTCATATTTTTCTCTGCCGAAATGGGGATTGTTTGAGGGGCAAGTGGTGTTAGATAGAGTACAGAAATATCGAGGAAGTTGTAGTTGCATTGGATCATCCCGTAAGTTCATGCCGAATGCGGAAAATATTTGGATCTTACGAAAAAAAGAATAAGAAAAGTTTGTCGAATGAGAAGGCATTTACTTTTCCTTTTTATCAAATTTAAAGACTTGTTGGAAATATTGATCTAAATTATAAAATTCGACAGGAATTTGTGGGATGACCTTAAATTGAGAATACTCCCTTTCTTTTCTTAAGGAAGTAAGAATTCTTTGCAACACTTAAATGTCCCAAGAATAATTATTTAAGGGCAAGTGAAATTTAGTACAGATTTAGTTCAGAAATATTGTAGGACGAGAATGAGAGAGAGAGATTGTCAACAAAGATTGCCTGGCACGTAAGTCCGGTTCCTATTTACAAGACTTGAGCGAGCGTGCTTTTTCTACTTGTGTTTATTGTCGTCTATTTAATTCATCACAGTTAGTGAACTGTTACAAAGTAATTTAAAGTAATTATAATCACATCTAACGCGATTCCTGATTCGTTCGTCCTTGGTAGCGACAAGAGGTATAAAAATACGTGCGGAAATAGTATCGGTATCAGTGTGTATTCAGCATTCGGCAACCGTGGACTTGTAAATAGAACTACTAAAATTGTTTTAATAATCCTCGTTTTAACCAAGGATTAAGATTTCTCTGTAATACCTATGTCTCTACAATTAAATACCCCAAGACTTATTATTTAAAGGGCAAGTGAAATTAGATCTAGTACAGAAATATTGAGAATAATCCTCCTTTTTTAATCAACGATTAAGAATTCTCTGCAACGCCAATTTTTCTACAATTAAGTAGCCCAAGAATTATTATTTAAAGAGCAAGTGAAATTATAGCTGCATATTAAGAACACTCCTCTCTTTTCTAACCCTTTCTATAGTCATTTAAAAATTTTCACTCTATTCGTCACTTTATTACACTTCCACCTTAATTCAATCCTTCGCGCATTCAAACTAAATTGAAATTAATTACATCGCAGCGAAAGGGTTAAACAAAGCAAGAAAAAATTCCCCGGCACCACCTGTTTACCCACAATTAAACGTCCCCGATTTCCCTAAATCGGAATCCCCAATTTTCGTCCCACGCGAATCTCGTCAACCTCCGCCCACCCACAGTATTCTCGATTCACCGTACAATTTACCGCCCTAAACATATCAATTTGTATCTTCCTCTGTTTCCGTCGGCGCGTCGCGTGTTCCTCTCCGCGGCAACGCAAACAAATGAATATTTCATGGTCACCGGGGCTGGTAGAAGGAGGCGGAAGGAAGAGAGTAGGCGGAATGGAGTATCGGAGAGTTGGCCGCAACGTCGTTCGTATAATTGATTTCAATCGAACAACCCTGAAGGGAGAGAGAGAGAGAGTGCTCTCCATCGAACCGGATATAGAAAAGTTTGCAGCCCGCCCGAGCAAGGATCAAGCTCGCAGAGGGAAAAGGAAAAAATGTTCTGGGCCACGAGCAGACAGATTGGCCGACTACTAGGACTGACTGGTTCCTCCGAGGCAGCCAACTTTTTTCCAACTTTTCCCTCCTCCTTTTTCTCATCCAACAACTAACCGATCTTCGACAGGGGGATCGCCATGGACAAGAGCCCGCACGTCGATCCGTGTGGCAATTTAAAAGTTTCTAATTCGCGGATACAAATGTTCCGCGTTCTCCCTCGGCCGGATCGTGATCGCGGCAGACCGCTGGCTCGAATCAATTTATACCGGGCGCTAGACACCATCCTCCTCCCGCGAATTGCCAAATCTTTTTTTCCACGAGAGATCGAACCGTTGAAAGTTCTTTCAAGAATCGTCTCTTCGTGGAATTTTAGAAGAGTTAAGTGGCTGGATTAAGTATTAACAGCTTTTCTTAGCGGAACTTACTTGTGAATTTATCTGAAGCTTCTATACAGGATACAGAAAATTCGAGATTTCGTGTAAAATGTCAATTCACCGACACCCTGATAAAATGATCCTCGTCAAATTTGAAAGTTTCCTCGGTAGAAATGACACGTCACTTTGTGTGACAGTCTGAAACTTTTATTCGACGGAGCGAATCTCTCTTGCTGTGGAGAATCGATGAAATCTCGTTGTAACTTCACAGAGAAAATTTCTTTCTCCTTCGACCCTTTCAACACTGAGATTCTTACACGCTTGCACCTGTTTTTGAATTAAATTTCCATCGAAATATCGAGAGCGGGCGTGAATTAACAGCGGTGCTATTTTGGCGCGAAATTCGAAATACGCGAGGTGGATTTAGATTCGTATTATCGAAAGGGTTACGCTGCATTACGTGGTAAATTGAATCGTTCTAAAATTCACCCCTAGGAACGTGAAGTACGTCGAATTCATGGGCGTGTATAACTTGAGGAAAGTGAATTGCACCGGTAGACAATGCGTGTTCCTCGGTTGTTCAAGGTCTACAGTTCCGGGGCCGAGGGAGAGAAGTTGTTCCACGAACGTATCATTGAAACTGTGCAGGTATCAACGACGCTCCATTCAAGATTGAAGCGTGTTATTACGCGGTTACGATGTAAATCTCGATTAACACGTAAGAGACGATCTATTGAATCAGCGCACCGCTTGCCTCGGCCATTGTTCTGTTAACGACGAGACAGAACGGTGTGTGTGGCTTGGTGCCCTCGCGACACCGGCCGTTTCTTTGTTTCGAGAACCGGTTGGAACGTTCCTCGAGGATCCAGCGCGACGCATCACGGCGAATCATAAATGCAACCAGCATACGTCGAAATTAAAGGCACCGGATGGCCGAGGGGAACAGGATGCGGAATTTCGTGCGTTGAAGTCAAAGTCGAACAATTAGAGCGTGAGTCTAATTCATTTAATTAGATCTTCCTGGGAAAAGCATTTTTTGTTTTTTCGAAAGTGGAATCACCAAGTGTAGTAGTGGAAGAGTGAAAATTGAGGTCGGGGTGGACTAAATTATTAGGTCAAACTAAAAAAATTCACTATGCTGTTCTTTAAATTTTAAAATCAAAGACCAACTTTTCACTAAGAAAGAGGACTAATCGAATTTTGAAAAAAAGGAACATCCTCACATTCCATCCAATCTCCCAACACTCCACAAATTCACTCTCCGATCCCTCGATTCCCCTGGAACCCCTAAAAAAATGCGCTAGACCTCGCGCAACCCTCAATCCAAAGCACACATTCCATCACAATGCAAACCATCGTACAATTTGCAATTTTCCATCAACCTCTATCACGCGATACTGGAAACTAGCAAACCGGTGATCCAGGCATTCCAGTCCTTTGTCAGAGATCCATGACGACGCGGATACGCGCTCGATCCGTCTCGTCTTCCAGCGAACCAGAGAAAAAAGAAGAAAAATAATTCCTCCGGCGATGTTGAAGTCGTGGCCGGAACTCGAAGACCCTCTCTCTCTCTTCCATAGTGAGTCTGTACACGGTGTTTACGATTTTTGCAGACGACTAGCGACGGTTGTGGTGGTGGCTCGTTGCGCAGCTTTCACGTTAGTCTTCGAGGTGTAAATAAGCAGTCGCCGTGATTGCGGCTGATTACAGGGAATAGTCCTGAGCTGCATTCGGTTGTCTTATTGCAGGCCACACGGTGCTCGGTGTGTGTAGATCGGGCCAGGCGTTCGAACCTTTGTCCAAATTTAATAATTCATATTTGCCAGACGGCGCGGCGTATCGTAACGACCGTGCCAAACCGTGGATCCTTCCTTCTGCCTCGTTCGCGATGTAAGATGAGAGAACGGGTGGTGTGTTGAAGGAGAAGGTGGAAAAAATAAGCACCCACCGGGGCGAGAATGGGGATATTACGATAAACATTAGCGGGATCTGAACGATGTCTAGTAATTTCCAGGACGGATCGATCGAACAAACCTTTGCCGTATTTATCAGAGCGTTCCGGGAAATTCGTGTATACCTACGGTGAGCATTCCCGCGGGAACAGGCTGTTTGAAAAATTCCTTTGATATGGTACGCGGAGGAATTCGGTGGAAAAGTCGGCTCTGTGCGCTGTGTGATTGGATGATTTCCGTGAGATTCGCGAGTTGCTCCGCAATTAATGGATCGATACGCTGATGTTGCCAAGTGGAATTTTTATTTGTTCAGTGAAGAAGTGTGTAGTTAATTGGAAAATTTTCTTCACGTGTATCGAAGAAGTGGAAAAGCGCACTATAGGATAATTTCAGTGAGTTTCGTTGATACGGCGATGTTGCAAAGTGGATTTTCTCTGATTAAACGATTCCAGCAGGATTCGCTTGACCTCTCGATTTACGGCAACGTTCGAAAATGGAATTTTCACTTAATCACAGAAAAATACCAAAGTACACCCTAACAGTATCGCGACCGTAATAAAACTAAACGAATAAGAACGTAACAGGTCTCTCTCCTCTTTTCAATCGTTCCTCCATCCGAAGACAAAGTGTGATCACACGATACAACATCTCCAACGTACAATTTCCACGGTGATTCCTTTAACTAAACGGTCATCAACGTCGCATCCGTGCACTTGCAATCTATCAGTGCCAATTTTCCTATTCACCGTGCCGATCACAGCCTACTTAAACCCTCAATCTACCAATTAAAAAAAAAAGACCAGAACCCATCCTCCGGTTCTCGATCGAGGCGTCCGCCAATTGATCACACCTGTTCACGCTCATCTTCCATTACAAACCGGTGATTTTTCGAAACGGCCCGATCCAACGCCGATAAACTGCCTGCAATCACCGCGTCTCGGTTAACCGACGCGCGATTTCTCGCCTCTCGGTTCGCGAGCAACAATGTTACGACGAAACGATGTTCCGTACAGTACATGTGATTCACCTCGTGGCCCGCCTGTCGGTCCGGAATCAGCACGGATAAGCGTGGAAACGTTGCACCGCACCGATGTGTCGGCGAACGCCAAGTTTCGCTATTCGAGACCGTGACGGTCGCGGCGAACCCAAGAGTTCCGCGATTTACGACTTTAATTCGACTCGCCCACGCAACTCGCGCCCCATCGTCGGAGCCAGTGCCCTCGAGTTTCTCCGTGTGGCTTAGCGATGCATGTTTTATCGCCGCGACACGCTTCCGCTCGCGGGAATCGATACCTCCTGCGTGTGTCGTACGATAAGCCCGCGCCTTCGAGGTTTCTTCTCGCCCGGTGCATACGGAGATTGGGTGATCCTTTTTTTTCTTCTTTTTCGTGGAGAGAGATTGGTTTCGAGACGTTTGAGATTGTTCGCGAAGGAAGTTTCGCTGGTTCTCGAAAGATTGTGGGGAGTGTTTTGTGGTTTGGATTTGTTTATTTTTTTTTTTTTCTTTTTGGTGACGAGGTGTCACTTTGTGTGATATGTTTTGGGTGACTAACTCCCTGTCAATTCTGAATCACTGCTTTTGAAAAATATTTGACTTATTTTTTGTTAAGGAGATGTGTCTTAGTGTGTGACATATTTTGGGGGATTAATTCTCTGAGAATTTTGAATCGAATGTGGTAGATAAGTTGTCCATAAATTTCACTTAATTTTTGTTAACACATTAAGGACCGCTCACGAGTTTTCTCGTGCTGCGCGCCCCGTCTGTTACGGACCAATCACGAGACAAACCCGTGTTTTCTACACGTTGTCTTTAGATGTCAATTACTTTGATACATTGTATCTACTTTGTCCATTTAAGTGTTTACATCAATAGTCAATGTATTAACCGTTTTCGTCTCATCCACACCGAAGAGATCAATCCCATTGATGGAAACCGTACAGGTCAAGCTATGAAAGACTGTATAAATGCACGAACCCGAAATAAAAACAGCTTAGTCTCAGAGAAAATTCGACACGTTGCATTGCATTTTGGTGATTCGAATAGTCTTCGTCTTCGAAGCGAATCAAGATATATATGTAAATTTTGTATGGTTCCTCTTCATAGAGAAAAATCTTTCACGCAATATCATACTTTAAAAAAGTACTAGAAACTTTGGTAAAATTGATTTTTAAATAAAATTTTATGATAATTATTAAAAACCAATTTTTTTTAATAATTGCCTAAAATACATCCTATTTTACAATTTCTAAAAATTTCGTAAAAATTTATTTTTTAAGTAAAAAAGTTATGATAATTATTAAAAAACATAATTTTTTTTCAATAATACCTAAGATGCATCCTATTTTACAATTTCTGAAAGTTTCGCAAAAATTGTTTCGTAAATAAAAAAGTAATGAGGATTTTAGTAACGTGCAAGCTTGCCCAAAAACGTGCGGTCCTAGGCGTATGTCTTATAGATTTCTTAGCGGTCCTTAATGTGTTAAGGAGAGGTCTCATCGTGTGTGAATGATTTTGGATAATTAATTCTGATAATTTTGAACCGAATGTGGTAGATAAATTGTCCAAGTTAGAGTATATTATTCAGTTTTCGAAAAAAACTTAATTCATTTATTTACTTTTTTCGTTAACGTGATGTCTCTTAGTATGTGAATGATTTTGGATGATCAATTCTGTGTTAATTTTGAATTACGGGAAACGCGGTAGATAAGTAGTCCAAGTTAAAGTGTATCACTCATTCCTTTCGCTCCAATGAAAACAACTTGTGATTCCACAGTCCACGAAACTAGAAATTCATTTCAAAATTCTTTCCACGATAGAATTCCTCCAGCTGAATTTGCCCAATTTCAACAGATCATCCCCACAAAGCTTAACTATTCATCGAATTATCCTCTCTCATCAAGGACCATTCTCGAAACCTACTCTCGATATTCCATCATCGAAGCAATCAGAACCGCCCAATAACTCACAATAATAATTTCACCCGGTTTAACGAGGCCGCGCTAAATCGCTTTCAAATTAAAAAAAGGAGAAAAAAAAACCCCCACAAATTCCCAATCTAGAGAAATCTTCTCCACATGGGGGAAGATTCAACGATTCCTAGACAAGCGGCGAACCTAAACGCTTCCTCTCCCGTTGATTCAATTTCCATAAATCTATCCCTCGGTAGCATAACCATCCCGGCATATTCAAACACCATATACAAACTTGCACCGGTTGGTAAACAAAACGAGCCACGATACACGCTCGATAAATATCCATTACTTTCGATGTCCCTTCACGGTTCTACCTGGAGACTTACCGTAGGACGAGAATCGCGGCAAGAAGGCCGCGTTGCAGCGTCGCTCTATTTCTATCGCGGCGATAGGCCGATAAAGCCGAACGCGAGAGAGGGCTGTCGAAGAAAAAGCGGCACGTTGAACGAGTCTCTGGCCGGCATAATGGATTCTACCGGCGGTAATATCTTAGCCGACTCTCTCTCTTTTCCTTCCTTCTTCCTTTTTTTCCTTCTTTCTTTCATTCCCTTTCCATCCCTACCATCGCGAGAAGCGGTTACTCGTTCCACTGATACGATCGTTCCTACCTTTTTCGCCGTTTCTTCGTTGCGAGAACCCCTCGAACTGGTCTCGCTGGCGAACCATCGGCGCAAGTGTAACGCTTCCCCGGCTTCGAGACGGAAACAACGTGAAACGCTGCTTTCAGATTTTTCTCCGAGAGGTTCCAGATCGAGCAACTGGCGATCGAGAGACACTCGATCTTTTACAGGCTGATGACTTACGCCGTGGGTGGATTCGGTTTCACCGATGCGTCTCGTTAAGGTTCGACGGTGGAACATGAGGGACGATAGGGTAACAGGTGATTGTTGGTAAAAAGGGCGAAGGAAGAGGTGTTCTTAGGTAACAACGCTCTGGTTCTTTTCGTTCAGGAATTTGAGTGAATTTTTGGGTAACTAGAATTGTCGAGAATGCGCCGAATACGAGATTTGCATTTAACAGTGTACGTAAGTTAGTGGTAATGGTAACGACAATAATAACGTCTTTGACGCATCAATGCTGAGATAACACAGGTTGCAGCTGCTATTACAGCAGACCCTAGTGTACTAACATCCAGAATTGGTAATAGAGGAATAACATAGGTTAACGATATGCAAATAATTCAGGTGGTAATTATACACGTGATTCCATTGTGTATACTTCGCGTACAGTGAATAATAGTAAAACGATAGTGATAAAAATATATGTACAGTCAACCCTCCTATAACGCGATTAATTCGTACCGCGTTATATGGAAACCGCGCTATAAGAGACTCAGAATTAGTACGAATCAGATTGATTCGCACCGCGTTATATAGGAACCGCGTTGAGTGAAACTCGGAAGTAAGTAAAATCACTTGTTAATCAGTTTGATTCGTTCTGCGTTGAATGAAAATTGCATTCTCAGAGCGTCAAGTTACGGTGCATACGGTTGTGGAAAAAATTTTACAAACACAAAAGGCAAGATAATATGTTAAGTACAATAAAATTATTTTTATTTTTATTTTTTTTTATTCATTATTTTTATTTTTATTATTTTTACAGTATTGTGTAATGTTGTCCAATTACGATAACACAAATTAAGCGAGCAAAAGGCGTTTTATTGAACACTAATCGTGATATGTACGTCTGCACGGTTTTACAGACAGTTTCCTACTAACAAGTTGTAAGTTGCACTTAAAATTGATGACAAAGTAAGTGGTTGCAACAGCGAAAGTTCGGCAGTGCTATTGAATAAAAAAATTCACGCAAATACGCAACAGTCAATCATACGATCTATTTTAAGCATTAAAACAGAACACTGTGAACAATCTCGCATCGTTTCTTATAGGGGAATTCCCTGATAACTGAAATTGGAAAATGGTGATGTACCTTCACCAAAAAGAAGGGAATTCCCCGCTAATTTCAACTGTAAAAATTTAACACATAGATAAATTCATGCTATAGAGAATCTTCTTAAACCAATTAAGTTGATGGAATGTTGTTGAACGGAAACCGCGTTATAGGAGGGCCGTCGCAATTTTGGCACCGCGTTATATGGAAACCGTGTTATAAGAGTACCGCGTTGTAGGAGGGTTGACTGTACATACTAGCATCTAGAATTGGTGATAGAAGAATCACACAGGTTAATGATATGCAAATATCATTACCAGCGATGCAGCAAGAATTTCCACCGGGTGTGACTCGTAGAAGTAGAACGGTCCCCTGTTTATCAGACACGTCGATCAAGCCACCCCTTCGAATAACTGAGAGCTCGGTTGAGAAAGTCACACGGGATCGACAACGAGCGCGTTGAAAGAGAGCCGACCATCGTCCGCCGCCGCCATCGCTGCGTTCGACGCGATGATTCAAAATTAAAACGTAATTACGCGTGAAATTGTCGATTAACCAGTGTAAATAATTGCCGAGCGACCGGATGAAATCGAGTAAAACAAATTACGGGCGTCAGCGTTCGCCGAACCGCGTGCTAGCCCAGGCCGGGGAAAAGGGAAGCTCGAACGGGGAGGGTAAAAAAGAAAAAAGAGGAAGAAGAGGGGAACCGATCGTCGAAATTCGTTCCCGTTGAATTCCGAGCGGCTGAATCGAATCGAGAGGATCGTTCGTATAGCAAGAGAAGGAGAGAGAGAGAGAGAGAGACGGTTCGGTCCTCGTGCTCGATATCACTTAAGCTCGATTTATTTTACGATATCAAACGATATCTGCCGCGTGTTCCGCCTTGCGTCCCGGAATGTCGATGGCCAAGCTTAATCGTTTTTTGCCCGACGTGGTCTGCACGAGAAAGCAGTCTCCTATCTTTCTTCTTCTTACGACTCTTCTTTTCCCCTTTCCTCTTCTACCGTAACTTCTCGTAGCAAGACTGATGCTTCCGAGAACATCCAGTGTCGTCAGTTATCATGGCCAGTCGTGCGTGACGTGGCTAACAGCTCTGCTAAAAGTCACGTTCGCCAGCGTTTGACCTTGATAATGCAGGAATTTCATATCCGCGATGAACTATGACCCCTTCGTGCTTTTGTCAATGCCGCTGTGTTTCTTCTATTCGTCGTTCTTCGCTGGTCTTAGCCCTAGTCTTAATCTGTATGCACAACTATTTAGTCACCAACCTTCGCCATTACTCACACTCGACTCTTCTCTCAACTCTCCTACACACTCGTTACCCAGAGCTCGCCTTCCTCGAACCCTTAAAGATCCCTATTTTTCCATCCTCGAGTCACTCTCTGTATTGTCATTCCACATGGTTTCAACAAAGTTTCCTTTCTACGCAACGTCGATCCTTAATTGCTCCGATTTAAGCGTCACCCCGATATCTGCCTTCAGTTTCGAGAAATTCGAACACTTGCGTGGAACCTTTGCAATCCTGCAATCTTGGATCTACCAGATTTCTCCACTCGACTATAACGAAATCTTCTTTTCCCTTAATGGCAACTTCTCAAAGGAAGAACGAAGATTACTTTCCTTCTTTATTTACCTATACCAAGGAACGAAATATTCCATTTATACGGAGATGGAATATCAGAAATAGTTGAAAAGTTCACTTGGTTAAAGAGATCGCGGAGTAATGGACGGAAGCTCGAGAAGTAATATAAATTATTGAGAAAAAAACTGACGTTTTCAGCTCCGTAATGGAATAGCATAAGAGAGATGTTAGACGTCGAGAAAGAAACGGTTATTTTCAGCAACGTAATTGAGGAATCCGTGTCTTCCACAGCCGGATACCCAAGTTCTTACTCGATTCCCATTCCTATTCACCTGAACAGCCTCTTCCACATTCCTGTTCCGCGTCAGTTACCCAGGGACCCACCCTTCCAATAAGCCTGACCGAATTAACAGAACGAGGCCGGCCGATCGTGGCAAAAACTCGTATCTTCATCCGTTTGACGAATAACCGGGCCAGTCGACCGAGGTTGCCCAGGCCTGGGTAGTTAATCAAGGAACGAGAACGCTACATTAGTCGGTTCGGTATAATTGCGAAATTTGTCAAAGAATGCTCGCTCGAGCGGCTCTCCTTTCCGAGCCAGACGAAAGAAAACGGACAGAGAAGATTGTTGTATTACGTCACGGAGACAACGATCGTTCGCGACGATTAATGCGTTGCTAATTGGACCAGTTGTATCTTAATACGCGGTTGTACGAACGACGGGGAAAAGATTTATGCGAAACTCGGAGTAAGGAGAATTAATCTTGACGAATTCTACCCTTGATTTTGTAAAAAGAGAGATCATTTTCAAATGTTTCTATTTTCTTCAGAGAATCGCTGTTCAGAAATAGGAAAAAATGTAAAAATTTAGGTAGTGAAAATTAATCGATATTATTTAGTACGAGTGTTAATAAATTCTTGACAAATTCTATCATTCATTTCCCAAAAATTAAGATTTCATCTCCAAACGTTCCTATTTTCTTTAAAAAAATCGTCGCTCAAAAGTAGAGAAAATTAATAAATATTTAATATGAATGTTGACAAATCCTTGGCAATTTTTATTCCTCCCTTCCCAAAAATCCTGCGTTTCCATTCACCCCAGAAAATCACCATTCGAAAATACAAGAAAAAAGCAAAAGATGAGAATTGATAATAAAAATAAACAAGTATAACAACTTCGATCCCTATTTCCCAAAAATTTCATTTCCAAGCACATCAATTTCCCCTCAAAACTCGCTATCCAAAACTAAACAACGAGAAAAACAATTTCCCCCAATTATCTTCGCGCAACTTCCCCATCTCGTCAGACAAAAATCGAAACACCGTTTCCACTCGTTCCCCTAAGCGCAAAAACACGCCTGCAGCTCTTCGTATCCCCGTCACTTCATCATCGCGGAGTAGAAACTCCGTCGAAAAGCCACGAATCCTCGTTACGAGCAGCGTTTTCTACGCGCGAAATCAGACGGCGAAACGGCGGTGTTTCGATCGACTCGCGGTTCCGCGACTCGCGTCAACCATAGATCACTCCACCGTACTGTTACGCGAAATTACTCCGCCGTTGTGGCATCCAACAACCAAGTTAAATCGCGTTTACACCGGCCATTTCACCTCTCCGCCCGGTTTTTGTCCCGCCTCGTATTGAGTTGCGGACGCTGTTTCATTCCTCCTCTTCTTCTTCCACGAGTCCTCCTCTCCCTCCTCTTCAGCGTCCCGAAAACCGGGCTTCTTCCTCGTGAAACAGACCACTCTCGGGCCTCTTTCTTCGTCCCTCGAAGCGTGATCGTTCGCGCCCGGCCCGATCTTAATCTCCATAAGCCGGCCAGGCGTAATTTCGGGCCAATTACCGTGCGCGTGTAACATTTATCCGGGGGAAAGTACAGGGTGTCGCTGAAAAGTCCGACCACAGGGCTGCTTCGCCGTCGTTTCTGTCGTGTAGTGGTGAAACTTCGTGGTGTGTGTATGCGAGAGTCGAAAAATACGTGGGCTAGTGTTGCGAGAGTTTCTTGATAAGTAATTTTATCAACGAAATAAGAATAAATAAGTTGCTCCGAAGTTTCTACTTGGAGTTCGAAGCGTTAGCGTGAATTTGTACGGCTGGTGAAATAATGATCAGTCGCCTTTTCGACGGCTCGCGCATCAAAAGTGTATACCTTTCTTCAGCGGTCGCGTCGCTGGTTGACTGACGTTTTGCAGCGCCACTCCGCTGCAATTTTTATCTCCTCGCTGAAGGAGCTTCTTGTTCTTCTCACTGCATCCTTGAAATATAGATTTCGTAGAAAGGATATTTTTTTCAGGCTAGCGCGGTTCTACGTGAGCCAGATGATATCTGTTGCCGGTGAAATGGAGATGTACAGTCGGTGGAGGAGATATGGTAGAATGAGTCCCAAAAAAATTGAAAAAATCCCTGAGAGCACTGTATTAGCTACGCTAGTGTTCCAAATCTTAATGAACTTAATATTAAAATTTGGAATTAATTAACAGGAAGACTTCGCCTATAGTGTGTCAAATTTGTCACAATTCAGAAAAACCACAAGACAGATTCTTCCATCAGCTGTACATTTAACAGATTCCTCAACTCGCGACCCTAATCTAACCTACAACCCCGCTTGCGTAACTCCAGTCATGTATGTAAAAAATTTTCCTACGCAAGGAAACCCCTCGAATCGACATCAAACGAGACCGAAAGCATCCAGCAGCCATCGAAATCCTCGACAAGAGAGAGAAATGAGACACAGTTGCGTATGCAAATGCCTAGGCAAACACGTTAAAATCGACCGCTGAAGAATACCGCCGCTCCTTTTCGAGTGGCGAAAGAGAGGAATCACGGGTTGCGTACGCGTGTATGCATCGAAAGCTGACCGTTTGTTCAGCTAGGAAACGTTGAACGTCGTTGTTCGACGAGGCGACGACGAGATGGGAATGAAGCTTGAATCCTGGTCGCAATGCCAATCAACGAGCGTCGCGAAGCCTAGGGAACGTCGGAAAACGAGTGCTGGCTTTCATATGCAAATCGAGGCACGCGTTTCGCGAGCCTTTTCCATGTCCCAACCAGCCGGCTTCTCGCTTCCAGTGAAAAATGATCTCGCCGACAATCGATATACGCCTTACCTTTCCCTGCACGCTTCTTCTTCCTCCAACGTTCCACCATCGCGCCTGTTCGACCACTTTTCGAGCCGTGCTCGTCTTGCGAATCATTAACCCTTCTCCTACAGCCGGTTGAACAGGCCAATTTGACGGTGAACGGAGAGGAGTAGGTGCGAAGGTATGATTTGTTCTTCGAACGAGGATCGTCGTTTATGCCTCGAGTTATTCCAGAGGGATATCGTTGTGCACTGTTCGAGATGGATCGGTGATAGAGAGAGAGAGAGAAGTGGATTAGAGATAGTTGAGAGAAGGGTGGAGTTTGTGGCGGTGATGCTTGTTGGAGAGGAATGAATTGGAGCTGCGTTTGTTTTAGTTGCGGGTTGAATGGGGGCGAAGAAGGAGGTAAGGGAGTGATTGGATTGATTGTGGTTCATCGGTTTCTAGGGGGAACATCGATTGCATCGATGTTAGGAAGTCAGTCTAGTATGTCGTCGTTTTAATTCATTCTATCTGTATGTACAGGGTGTCCTACTTTAACCGTAGAACATACTGGCAAAATTTATATGGCACCTTGTGGGACACCTTATGTAGATAGATCTGAGGAACGAAAAATTGACTTCAATTTCTACGAGCAAAATTATTGTTCAAAAATAGGGACTTGTGTGTAAAATGATTCGAGTTTTTAGTCAAGGACAGCGCAAAGCTGAAGAAACAATAATGATCGAAGATACGAACAAAGATCGAGAATTTCTGACCAGGAGCGAATGGATTATGTGAACGAAAGGCCGATCGAGCCGGAAGAAGGAAAGAGGAGACATTAATTAGCGGACGAGAAGGTGAAAAATATCGAGTTGACGCGTGACGTCTGATCAAATGTCGGCTCGATTAATCGAAAAGCCTGCTATTTATCGGCAGGATTGGAGATAAATCGTCGGGAGAAAATTATCGCGGCGTGGCGCGACCACGAATAAATAAACTCTCGCTTGGTAATTAATTACAGCCGAAAATCTGCACGCGCATCTCGTAATTGCGACCCTTTTCATTTCCTGCGCCCGATTGTCCCAAGTCGCGCCCTATTAACGCTCACCCTTTCCTAATCGTTCCGCAAACGTGTTACAGAGCAATTAAAAATCACCCTATCTTCACCAGTTACGTATACTAAATTATCAACTGTAGCATACTTGCTTCATCTATCGAAAAATAAATCGAATTCTTTACTATGCGATTCCAAATTTTCAGAACACGGCGTATATTCCCAGAATAAGCAAACAAATTCTAAATAAATTCTAATTCTTAAAAGTTCCACGAAAAATCTCTCTTTTCTAATAACCTGGGTCACATCTACGTGAATAACAGTAGACATGTTACACGTTAAAAATGATACCTCCATATTTTCCTCCATTATTAATGTCTCCCTAAAATATTCAACCCCAGAAGATTCCTCCAAGCAAGAAAACAGCATTCGTTCCCTCAACCGCACCATCCATCCATCCACCCCGGCATTCAAGAATATACAAACGCTACTTCGTGCCGACCAATCGACGACACGTCGTTCTTTACGTTGATCAATGAGCCGTAACTAATCCACGCTTAATTTATGCTCGCTGCTTAACTTCTGCTCTCTGGCTTCTCCTATACGCACGGTCACTTCTTACGACCTTACGTATATACATTGTATATACACGAGCATAGCGGAGAAAGTGAAGAGACAGAGAAGAAGAAGAGAGGAAAATCAATAAGGTCGAAAGGCGAAGACCTCTCTCCCTCTTTGGTCCTCCTTCTCTCTCTCTCTCTCTCTTCCTTTCGATATATACCGGGAACACCAGCGTGGCATATTAATCTAAACTAAATCGTTTCGTGCCTCTTTGGATCGTACCTATACGGTGGGCACACGAATTTCACGGAAACACGAGCGGCCTGTTAGCCGCCCTAGCTGATTATAATTCTGGAGGCAAATACGTCTGTGGCTTATTAATGGGAGGCAATCTTTCTTAAGGTGCTTCGTTCATCGGCAGGAAATTTCTATAATTATTTTCGTCCCGGAGCTCGAAGCTCATTAGGTCGGCCGAGGGCCGTGTTGCCCCACCTCCCTCCAACATCTTTCCCCTCTTCTTTGCTCATAGTCTTCTCCTTCTTCGTCGTCTACCTGCACCGTCGTCTCACCTTTCTAACCACCGCAACCTTCCCGCTCCTCACCAAAACCCCTCTTTCGACTGTAGTCTAACACACACGCCCATTTTTCCCCCTTTTTTCCTGTTTCTTTCTGCACGTTTCGTTGCCTGGTTCTTCTTCGTCTTCTTCTTATGCTTCGGGTTATGGTCGGTCTTGTCCTTTCTCGATGATCAAAACATTCTCTTTTTGCCAGACACGAGAGGACCGACCGACGAAACATCTGCATCGTGTATCAACAGCACGCATCTCCCGGCTTCGCCACTTTGGTAATTATCGCCGGGCACCTGTTGGCGGAAACGCGGACGTGCCAACGACCAGCGTCGCGACGTCCTCGTCTTTTCTACGGATCGTTATTTTTCCAAACACGAAACTCCGAAATTACGTGCTCGTTTTAGCCCTGGATTACGGGTTTCGAGTTCTTTCTTAGAGGATAAGTGGATACTTTCGATCATTAGACGTTACTTCGAGCCGGTGCCTCGTAAATGGCATGCCCACTCTGTCAATTATAGTTTTCTATTCGTAATACTTCGTGGATCATTTTGGAATCGAATTTAGAAGTATAGGTGGTGGAAAGAATAAGGTGAGACACCTTGTATATTGGTAACATGGAAAATGTAAAAAGATTGCACATTTTGTGGGAAAGATGGAAAACTACTTACGTAGCGAAAGAGTTAATGTTTTACCATAAATGACACAATGTAGGGCAGCGTTGTAACGTGCCGTATTTTCTACAAATTACTTCAAAATACCGCCTCCATTCTCTCTGTGAATTACAGTTTTCTGCTTCCATTTCTTCGCAGATAGACACTTTTAAACGAAACGTAGGGAACAGCTCCGGAATCGATCACGCGATTTACCAACGGGCGCGGGAATTTTCACGCGTTTCAATGGCGCGCCGGCACAATTTCGCGGCGCGATAACGATCGTGATTGATGCGACGCGCGGCGTCGCTAGACGAGACCGACCGGCGAGAAAGTTGCGAAAGTACGCGGAAACGCAAATTCGTGTTTCCGCCTAACGACCGCAATTTATATTGTGCTTCACGTTTCGAGTCTAAACTACGCTGCTTACCAACGATTTTCTACTCTTGAAAGACTCGTGGGTGGTACAGTAATGCTCGGTTAAATTGAACCGAACCATTCCCAACCGAATCAAAAATTTCAACTTCTATAATTTTCATCCTATCTTTGTGAGATTAGTATCGATGGATTGGTGAAGTTCTCCTGATTAAAATGAGCACAAATTCGACAGAATTCGGACTAGTTTTAGCATTGATAAATTTAAAAGCATCCGTAAAAATTGCCACCCGGTATATTTACATTGATTTTTGCCGAAACTAGTCCGATTTATGTCGTGTTTGGACTCATTTTCCTTGGCAGAATCTTACTGATTCGTACATACAACTTTCACGAAGATAGAATGCAAATTAGGAAAACTGAAATTTTTGTACGAGACTGTAATTCCGAAAAGGTGAGCATAAAATATTCGAAAGCGGTGAACGTCACGAAATCGACGTGTTCGAAGCGAGACAAGGATGCCTCGGAGATGATGGCGCATAAACTGATCAAGCGCAACTCGGCATTAAAGCACATCGATGGACTTTGATAAAATATTGAAGAAGAATTCGGTATCCTCGAGCGCCGCGCCGGGGGTAAGATGAGTAAAGGAATAAGAAACGTTAAGTGTCTCGTAAAAACGTGGGAGTTAAAAACGAAAGGAAGCTGGTATAAAGTACCAAGTGTTTCTGAAGCGTAGCGTAAATTTCGTAGAAGAGTTCTCGAGGGCTCGTCGTTTTTAGCGATGGAAAAATTCTACCCTCCTAGAATCATCCCTTTGAGGATAGTCTTTCAAAGATGATCCCTCCTTGCGAGGGTGTAAAAAACCTCGGTAAAAAGTATCTGTTATTCCAAGCAGGGGAGATAGGAACAGGCGTAATTTGACGCTCGTTACATGTACCTGTGTACTTTAATTACCTCGAAATAAACTTCGTTCGTGTTTATTGTTTAAAACTGCACAGCTTCGCGCGAACAACTTAAAATTTTCTTCTTTTTTCTTCTCTCTCTCTCTCTCTCTCTCTCGATGATTCGGTAGTTTCAAGCGTCTAGAATAAGCACGTGAAATATATTCCTTTTTTCGTCGAGGGTTGGTTTCTATGCGAGACGAGATTCCAGCACGAATAACGCGCGGTCTCCAAACGCTCCCGCAGAGGCGGCCCATTCGCCGTGCGTTGATTGCGAATTTGAATCTTCTTCTCGTCACCCTTTGATGTCGCTCCCCCGTTGGCTCGCTGTATTATCATCGATTCGGTTTCGATGGTGATTCGGACCGCCACGTGAAATCGACGCTCCTTTCTCGGCGCTAATTAACAATCCCTTCTCTGAATCCATCGTGGCTGGGAATTGTAAGTTGGAAAGGGTTGGGGATTCCGCGCTTGCTGCGTTAATCATTTCGTTTTCGATCGCGTCGGGGAATAACGAAAGGGAAATGGGAATATTTTGAGCGGTGGAATATCAATTCTGGAAAATTCAATACTGCCGAAGCCTTAAAAATATAATTCAAAGTGCATTATATTTTAGAAAATTGCAAAATTAATTTTAGCATTGCTGCGATTGAATAATTTTTCTCTCAAGTGAAAAATCTTCAAATGATGGATCACAGATGTTAGGAGACGCGATTTGTTAAAAAAATTAATTAAAAATCGAAAGCTTCGTAGAATTGGAATACCACGAAACTGCAGCATCATCGAAAAGGAATCTCTCTTCGAAATTTCCATTTCTCCGAGCAATCTGGGTCTGTAAGGAAAGTCCTAGGCTCCGAACGAGGCGATAAACGAGTAAATAAAAATGTCCACGCGGTCCTGGTGAGTGTCGGAAACGTCTTCATTGGAACGAGCAGGGAAAACCTGTTTCGCTACTACGCCCGGGCAGATTACAGCCTTATAAAATATACGGGGAACGTTTAGGAAGTTCTAGGAATTCAGTTCTATCGTCGAGATAACGAGGCCGTCTCAAGCCTCAATTACACCAAACAAATTCCACTCATTTTCATCTACAACCACCGTTTCCTCCGGTTGATTATAACCACTACCATTTACCTCGATACAGATGCAACTTCGTTCGTCAGAAATTTTCTGCAGCAACTACCGTACAATCTCGGCTATTCATCAGCGTTACGGCGATCATCGCGGGAAGTACACTCGAATCTTTTAATCCTCCTACCGCGTGCGTACACACGCACCGTGCAATCTTTATACGTCGTTGTGAAGACCATGTTCCATAAAAATAAAAAATTTTACGTTTGTTTCAAACTTCCTACCGTAGTATTACATCCTTTGTCTTTTTAATGCAAGTTTAATACAAGTTCCCCCTTTTTAATATACGTTAGCTACTTGCCAATGCTATCCAAAATTGCACCAACTTGGGGTTACACTGATATCAAGCTAAGGACCTTTGCATTGCAGATTTATTTAAAATGCCAAAAATGAATTAAGTACACTAGGTCTGAAAAATTTGGGGCTACATCGATATCTAAATTTGTTTTTCAATTTTTTTATTCATTTCTATATGGCTTTCTTAAATAAAATGAAGAACGTTTGCATTGCAGATTTATTTAAAACGCAAAAATAAATTAAGTACACTAGGCCTGAAAAATGTGAAATTACGAAGGACACAATTAGTGTACTTACTAATTATCAAAGTCTAATCATTAACCTGACACACTGGACATTCGAATTCCACGGAAATAATCGACCGACATAAGAACGACCCATCTTAATGAAAACCTAATCGTCACCCAGCCAATTTTACATCGCAACGACCAAAAGTTCCCCCCGATACACGGTGCGCAGTGGGTTTTTTCTCTGGTCGAAAAGAAGTACACAGGGCTGGCCGCGGTGCATAATTAAAGAGCCGGCCAGAAGCAGCAGAAGGATGTCACGGTTTTCCATTGTCCACCGGCAAACACCCCCCTGCTCCGTTGACATTCGTAAGCCGGATTTAAGCAGATGTACGTACACTTAGCGGGCCAGATCCTGCATACTAAACGATGATCCTTTGAACAATCAATGATCCGGGACTCACGCTTGGGACACGCTTCCTCGTTACGACACGCGTGCACATCGATCTCCCCTCTGTGTTGGCGCATGCTCCTGACATGGCTACGAAAACGATCTGCCGGTTGGTTCTGCTCCGCGACGTATCCACCAGAAACTCACGGAGACAGAGAACGTTGTTCGACTGTACGGACGGGAGAGAAAAGTAATTCGCAAATTCCACGGAACGTACACCGCCCGCCTTATGAATATCCGTTCCCGGAAAGTGGCGCGGCGTCCGGCCATAATTTGTCAGCGTTGACAGCGGTTCCTCGCGATAACAAAAAAGAGAGAAGCAGACGTGAAGGAGGGACGAGGTTGTGTGAAACGAGATCGAGGTATACGGAGACGGAGAGCGGAGAAATCGAGAGATGAGAAAGGGGTGGGTCGACCTACAGCGCGGCTCATTAAATAACCCCTAGCTTCTTCTAACGATTAGACGTCGCCGTGGACCCGGTCCAGCGATAAATTTACAAACCGATGAAAAGTACGGTTTTATGAGCAACCTGGGCATCTTTCGGTAGATCTGTCTTGTCGGAGGATCCGTGAGGAATTTAGGAGCAGATTTTATTGCCGGTGAGACGAGTAGTTTTCACCCTTGCGATTCTTGCGGTGTTTGTTGTTATTGCGTGGGAGGGATTAATGGGCTGCGTGGAGAGAATTTCGGTACTGAGATGTTGACGAGCTTGATGAACTTTTGTTTCTGCAATTATTAATTGTACAGAAATAATTCTGCTTGGTGAATTTTAGAGTCTTACTTAAGCTCACGCGTGTGGCAAAATTTAACGATTTCTGCAATTGTTAAATGCACGAAAATAGTTCGAATAATATTGTAAATCTTTATGAAGTTTTGATTTTTACTTAAGTCAACGTGCGAGGCAAAATTTAACGATCTACTGCAGCAAGGAGTTTTAATTTTTGAACGAATTACAGGAAAGAGGAAGGTCCATTATGAAGAAAATCCTTTTTAACCCTTTTTTGTGCTGAGGAATCGAAGATTCTAAAGTATTCTAATCGTAACAAACTTGAACATCAACTCTAACTTTGACTTCAATTCATGCTCGATACTCTCCAAACACAAATTTCACTAATTTCTACCAATCACGTTCATTAAAACAGCAAATATCTTCCACGAACATATGTACCCCAAAAAATCATGAAGTTAGTAATTCAAAAAGCAACCCAAGCCAAAGAACTAAGAATCTTTCGCCCCAACATTAATCATGCAAACTTCCCCAAAAATCGAGCAAGAAACCCCCACATATTCCCATAGGTACACACGAAATCAAAAAAAAAAAAAAAAGCGCAAGAGAGAAAAATGCTAATTTTCCCGGCGGAATTCAAGGATGGTGGTTCTTGTTAAAGCCAGCGAGACGCGAAACGCGTCCCATCAAAACTTATCGTCGAAAATGGCGAAAGCTGGCGGCAAGAGTGTTGGTAAGCAGCGTGTAAAAAGAAGGGGGAAAAAAATCCGCGCTGATAATACAACGAACTGCGAGTACCTGTATCGCGGCGGTCGTAACGTCGAAGCACCACAGCCGCGTGTAGTATTAACCCCTCCGTCTACGACCGAAGAATTTAACCGGGCGTTTCTGCAGGCTTATCATTTTCCATGGACGCGCGCGCCGCTAATGGACACGCGCGGCGCGCAGCGTTCTCGCAATTAGCAGCGGCGGGCGGAAACGTTAGAGGATGGAACGGTGAATTTACAGGGCACGGCCCAATGAAACGCATAGTTCGGATTATTACGATCGCCTGGATGGCCTTTGTTCCGTGATTTCAACACGCACAGACACACAGAGAGAGGGAGAGGGAGGCCGAAGGGACCGGAGATTTCTGCCAAGACAATTAGTCAGCTAATCTAGTTTCGCGAATCTGTAACTAACGAGTCCCGATTCGACCAACTTCCCTCTCGTCCTTCTCCTCGTCCTCTGCTTTAAACCTGTCTTCCCACTCTGTCTCTCTACGGCTGTTCGGCCGTTCAAGACTCTTCCGGCACGTGTGCGCCCTCACTGTTCGCGCGTAATTGCGCTCGAGTAATTGTTGTTTTGCGGGCATTAATTATGCTCGTCTGCTAATAGCCGCGATTTTTTCTCCCAACCGCGGGACGACGTCGCGTGAAGGGACGCTGTTGCGCTTATGGCTGATTCTTGCATCGCTCGAGGGTGGTTTATTGGGACGATTAGAGAGGAGCGGAGAGGTAACGTTCGGGTTCGGTAATGGAGGAGATGTGGGAGTTTTAGGAAGACGGTTTGGAACGGTTTTGTACTGCATGCTGCTTTTCTGATTAGTGCTTTTCTAGTGAAAGCTTGGTAATCTTTGGTTAGCTTTTTCTTAATTCTCTGGAATTAGAAATAAAGAACCGCGTGAAAAAATAAGCGGGAAAATACCGATAAGAAGAATTTATGCTTTTTTTAAATTAAAAAATTCTGCTGTTAGAGTATTTTGTAACGAATCAAGTTTCTTGTGGTTAACATAGCTCACTATCAGGAGCATAATCTTCCATAAAAAATGGCGTAATATTATTGAATTAATTCCAAAATAATTAAAATCTTCACACAGATAAAAAAATTGGGATTGAGTTTGTCAAACCTGACCAAACTACAATTCAAGATTAATTTCGCAGTGTGCAACGTAGCGCGAAGCGTCGATACGCGATCGACGCTTGTCTCTTATCGTTTCTGACTTATCAGCGATTATTAAGAAGTTACAGACTACCGTAACAGAACAACTGCTTGGACTTGACTCGCACGAACGTGCCCGATTCCATAAATTGCCAGTCGATTTATGGGGAACCGTCGACGGTGCTGGGCCGCTGGTTAATAACCTGATTCCCGGGATTTACGATACGCTTTCTAATCGGAATTTATGGCAGGAATATGGTAATCGATAAGAAACTATGCTAATAAATAGCAGGACCGCGCACACTCACGGACCGTAATTTGGTGGCCTGGTCACCTGACCGACGCACGTCGACGACCGGCTCGTTTAAATTATTTCACCGCCGCCAGGAGTTTTCCGGCACTGCCCTCTCTCTCCCTTATCCCACCGCCGTTCATTATTTATCCTTGCCCCGGACCAAATGGATCCTTGAATAAATCCTTCGGAATAAAGAATAAAATAGATCCAGAAATTTATCCCTATTCCTCGTGAGGAGTTGATTCTTGAATAAATCGGGGAATAATAATAATAAAATCCTGGCTCGAATATGTACTCGTCTCGGTGGAAACTGTTTCTTGGGTAAATTAAGAAATAGGAATTTCAGAGTGTATTCTTATTATTGAGAAAATATAGATCTTCGGATGAATGAGAAGGTGATTAAAATTGATCCGGGAATTTATTTTCGGTCGTCAGAATTGTCATCTGGATCGGATATCGAGACAAAATTTGAAAATTAAAATTCCCCATTTCGATCCACAATGTTCACACTTAAAATTACAGAAGAATAGATGAAAATTGAGGAAAAAATATTTCTGGAATTTGTCCCGACCTAGTAATCAAGGTAAAATTGAAAGATTAAAATTCCCCCCATTTCGATCCACAATTTTCACTTAAAATTTCACGCGAATAGATGAAAATTGAGGAAAAAATATTCCTGACATTTGTCCTGATCTAATATCAAGAAAAACTTGAAAAATCAAAATTCCCCCCAGCTCGATCCACAATTTTCACTTAAAATTTCACGAGAACACAATAATTAAGAAAAAAAAATCTGCATCTTTAGTACATTATTCAAACAACCCTCCCCTCTAATACTAAGTCAGCATACACCTTCTAAATAAAATACACCCTGTAACACATCTTCAGCACCACCAATCCAGCAACGCTAATTATTCGTGGAGGTAAACGAAGGTGCATTGCGATTCGCGGAAACGTCGAACAATAGCGAGTCTACGTTGGCGTATCAGTGTAATTAGACGCAAACTAGTTACTGTAGGTCGACCACGATTGTTCGACGATGCAACGCGTCACGATTCACCGTAGGGAACTTCGATGTCCGGACGAGAACATCTATTAGCCCGCCTTCTCAGCGGAGCTAAATAATTCCGTGGACAGATTCGGTGGCTCGTTGCCCGCACAGACCTGGAATCGAAGCAGGTGCTACAATTTTCAGAATGCCTTTTCATGCTGCGGTTCCTGACAAGACCATGTGCTACGATTCATCCGACGTTCTGCAGATTGCAAGCCCTCGGGCACGTCAGATTGAAAGCTACGTTAAACACTAGCCACGACTAAATACCTTCGGCGATCTCCTCGCAGCCATGTTGTTCGATTAATTTATTACGCTGAAATGATAGTGTTGTTTGCGTGTGGGGATCCTCGACGAAGAATGAGGATAATGGAAGTTGGTTAGAAGAAAACGGGGTAATTTCGGCCACTTTAATTTCTTGGAATAAAAAACGCGTTATTTGACACTGCGTGGTGCTATCATTTGTAAATTTATGCTTTCTCGGGCATAGTGATATAAAGTAGACACTTGGAGCTATCGATTAGCTCTTTGTGATCGTATTTTTTTTATAGGCACGATAGTCATACTGGTCGAAATTAATTTTTGGTAGCCCGTGCATATTGTTATCTTTTTTCGGCCGTTTCTGCAGACAAAAGGTCCACAGAGCGTTTAGAAGGTAAAAACGCCTTGCCGGGAGTATCCCGGGGTTCGACCGCAAAGAGTTAATACGAAGACAATAGCAACTTTATAGCATTTCTTGCTCGTGTAGCCGGAATTACTACGCTACACCAAAAGTACTTCCACTCAACTTTCGTATCTGCAGATATCAGTAATTAAATTAGCGAATAATGCAACACTTTGACCCTGAAATACTAAGAATGTAAGTGCCATTTCCTCGTCTAACGAAGTTCAAAACCCGCAATTTTCTCAATCTTAAAAAAGAAGATCTATTCCCTGAACGTTCTTCATTCCCGTTCAACCGACACGCATGAAATCCTCGCGCCTGCGAGTGATCTTGTATCTAACACGAGACAGAAATCCAGTTAACGTCTAGGAATAGGAATGGAACGTGAGCGTGGTCGTCTCTGAAACCCACCCCTCAGGCGATGTATTAAGAATGCATGTGAATGACGTGAAACGAATTCCTATGCAAAGCAAACGAGAAAGAAAGACAAAGAGAGAGAGAGAGAGAGAGAGAGAGAGAGCTGCGTCTAACTAGCAGCTCGCATCATTAACGGGTCTTCGTGAATGACGTGAAACGAATTCCTATGCAAAGCAAACGAGAAAGAAAGACAAAGAGAGAGAGAGAGAGAGAGAGAGAGCTGCGTCTAACTAGCAGCTCGCATCATTAACGGGTCTTGTTTGTTTTACAGCGTAGAAAGGACACGCCCATTTCCTCGTCATTCTCTTCAGGTCCTCCGGAGCCAGGCTCGAACCGCCTCGCCTCGCCCCTTAATCTCCCGGACTTGGTCGTCTACACGGTGTGTCGTTTGCTTCGAGCCGCTTTAATTTCGTCTCTGGAAACCCTTCCGGTCCGCTCTCTCTCTCGCTCCCTTTGGATAGTGGTCTCTTTGAGGCTTCCGCGTGCTGATTTTTACGCAGTTCTCCCCTTCGCACACACTGCTTCTCCAACCGAGAAACTTCTTCCTCGACGAATACACGAAAACCTCTAATAAAGAACTACCGAATCCGAAGGAAAATTACTCGATATAAACCACAACCAGTGGCAATCTGTTATAATCGGATAATTATCACCGGCAAATATTTACCATTTTCTATTCTAATTAGAAACAGCTTATCCACCGCGCCATAAATTATTCATCCGTTGGCACGCGGAAAGTCACCGAACGTCACGCAATCTCCATGCAATTTTTCATCGTACAAAGTGGCCGTTCGACCGGCTCCAACGTTTTCCCCTTCGTACGTGTACGTGGATGTGTGACATGTACAAGAGAGAGATAGAGATGACTCTCGTTATATTACAACAGTGGCGACGTCGCCTTTTTGCACCAGTCAAAAGAGAGCTTCGGCCTTTCTCTATTTTCTCTTTTTCCTTTATTCCTGCTCTCCCTACCTAACAGTCCCTGTTTCCTCGTTACTGAGGACACCCTGTATACACGAGCCATCGGTGGACCACTCTCGCTCTCGTCCACCCCACGTTGCGTGTATACATATTCATGGTGTCATTAGCGCCCCGTGAAACATGCTATTGGTAAACGTTTCTGCTGCTCTCTTCTCATAGATGATTACGGCCACGCATCGCCTCCTTATAAATTATTGTCGGCTCGTTTCGCGGAACGTCAATGCCGCCCTCGATGACAAAGTGCCACCGGCCTCGTACAACCAGCGAGCCTCTGTCTTGGCGATATAGGTAGACACTCCGTGGATCGTAATCGTCCATCGATCTTCAACTTACACCCTTTCGATGCGCCGGATTTGAATACGTAGCGCGTGTGGAAGACAGTGGATGGTCGACTGTGGTTGGAAATTTTTCGCTTAGGATGCGTCGGTTCAACATTTCTTTTGTTCAAGTATAGCAATGACTAAATTAAAGATCAAATTAAGGTGGAAGGGAGAAAAAAGCTTCCAATAGCACAGTGCAAGCAATTTTTTAAAGCGCCAATAGTAACGGAAGCGTTAAGTTAAAATCGACGATTTCCCCTTTCGACTGCTTATGCAAGCTTCATTTCTTAGAATTAGTTGGAAAATTCGCAAAATTATGGGTGTTGCAACGCGAAAAGTAACATTACAGTGCGTGCAATTTTTCAAAGCGTGACAGTTAAGCTGAAAAAATCGTTTATGCAAACTCCATTTCTTAGAATACATCGAAACATTCGAAAAATTATGGACATTGCAAGGCAAAAGGTAACATTTTTGTCTCAATTGTTTACGCAAGCTCCATTTCTTAGAATACGTCGAAACATTCGCCAACTTACGGCCGTTACAGCGCGAAAAGTAACGGCGAGCTCAATGCTAATAAACGCGCTCCTCCACTCTCGCGATATTTATTAACGTTATTTATTAATCAACAATAAAGCGAGGTCTGGTAATAGAAGTAAGCTGATCGAAGAAAAAGCAAACGAAGAATGTAAGAGATGCTGGACGAGTTTTACTCCAGGAATCTATCTCGTTTTCTTTTTCTGTTCAGTTTGTTGGTTCTGTACTCGTTGCCCGGTTTATTGATATTTTTCGTGCACCTTCTTGGATAAATACGAAAATAATCTTCTTCTTTCGTTCCTCTTGTTTCTTCAAATATTATCGCTTCTTCTCTTATTGCTCAGATTATGGCTACAATTCTTGTTCGTCTCCTGGCATTTGTCCCTTAACATTGCACAGTCGCGCTCTTGTTCTTCCCGTCAAAAGCGTTGAACGCGAAAATCCACGAAAAAGAAGAAAATTTCTTCTCCAATTATTGACTCGCCGTTGCGTAAAAGAGCAACTCTTTCACGTATCTGTACAAACCCCTGTAACTGAATACGCGCAACTGTGTTGCGCACACGGATTGATATATCGGTGGAAATTTGTAAATTTTACACGAGGCTACCGAGAGTAATCTGGCCGGGACATTTCGGTAATTGGCCTGGTTTTTACGTCGAAGAGTAATAAGCATTTTTCGGTTCACCATGTTTGCCGCGTATAATTGCTTTTTATCATGCCGATGCGTTTTTCGACCAGGTAGCTTTTTGTCCCCCCTCGGTGCTATTTTTTCCTCTCCTTCTCTTTTTCACAACGCGGCGACCGACTGCGCGAATTTCGCGTGATTCGTTCCGTTTATTAATTCGTTATATTCAGCGGCGTACCAACGATACGCCGCCCATTATGCCTCGTTTTTCCATCCAGATTTCAATTTGTTGCGGCCATTTTTCTTCGCCCGATCGCCGGGTTATCCGTGACAAGAAAATCATGGCGAGCACCGATACCCGGGGCCAGAGGTTTTATTTATTAACGACGCCGCTTTATTAATTGCACGAGGATTGAACCTGGCAGCTAACTGATACGAACGGTATCGATTGCACGCCGAACAGATTGCAGCCTCAACCTGTCCTTCCGTCTCTAATTTTTCGCCGCGGATGAAGGGAACGACGGAGGACTTCCGGTTGAATTACAAACACGTCCAGTGTATTAATGTGGGGGAACAGTATGTAATTCGATCGAAGTTTCTCTTTTTCACTGAGGTTTATCGTTTCGCGATTTGTCCTTTCCTTGAGACACTTGCAGAATGCGAGGGAAATTTGAACAGTGAATGCATATTTTTTATAGGAAATTTGTAATAAAGAAGATGGAATTTGGATAGAAACTTCTTTTGTCTTTAGAGAATTTTTACTATGGGCTGTGTCGTGTCCTCAACACGAACCACGCGACCGATCACCCCCACCGTTGACTTGCATCGCTTCTATCTACCTGCCAATAAGGGTTCGCGAAAGAGGCCTTTTTCTAGGAAAGGCGTTGATTGGCCCTTTTTCCGAATTAGCAGATACAAAAACATGTAGCTTTCGCAAGCCCGAAAGCAGAATATGTACGGAGAGAAGCAGAGCGTGTACGGAGTGTACATATTAAAAAAAAACGAACAACGTAGTTTAACCTAAAACTAAACAACCAATAGGGAAACATCCATCGTGATATCTTCCAACCGAGAAATAAGATCACGGTAACAAACAGGCTGTTTATTTTGATGTTTTGCATATTTCGGATGATCGACATTTCTCTTTTTAATAATACATGCAAAAGTGTGTTGAATATTTCATACACGTCTATCAAATTCATTTTGCCAAGTTCGATATTATTTACCGAATTTTCGAACAGATTTACGAAAAATGTGGAAACATTGTAATGCAATTTAAATTACAAACGTGACGTCTAAATAATGAAGGTTCCATCATCGTGTCATCCCTTCAGCACACTTATTACACATTCACACGTTAAATTTTCATATTTCGCCCATTTCGTTTGCTCACCGCGTCACAAAATTCTTGAAATCCCCCAGAATAATAATTCAGTCTGATCTAGACACGCCATCAAAACCCTGCACAACTTACTAAAAAAGAATATTTTGAACTTTCTACTTCCTCGAGTTAAATAACAAACTTCCTTTCAGCACAAAAGAGAAGCAGAAGGAATCCTCCGTTCCTTCGAAACTCGCGCAGCGTCCCGTTTGCTCGCGAAGGAGCGCTGTAAGTCGATCGTTTCACGGCAGAACGTCGTCCTCGATCAGACAGATTGTGAACGCGCGACAGATCAACGGTGGGTAAGGAACGGAACGATAGAATCCTAATTGGCAATAAATAACAGGGCATGCGTAGAGAGAGAGAGAGGGAGAGCGAGAGATCGGTAATAACGATCGGCGGCCGCGGCGATCCAAGCCGATGTTCTATTTAGTCGGCGAGAATTAATTACGCCGCCAGGTGAATCTGCCAGGATTTAGAATCGAATTACGTAAATGCAATTACACGCCGGGGCGCAACAGAGCGCGATTCTAGGTAATTTGTGCTCGTCCGACCTTTCGGTATTTTCTTTTCTTTTTTTTTTTTTTTTTCATTCCTTCCAACCTTCTTCCTATTCTTGCAGCCGTCCAACCACCTCCACCCACTATCCAGCCCTCTGTCACAACGGCTTCCGGTTAAATGAAACCCCTCGCGAGCACTTTCCGCGCTCGCTTTACGATTAACCCCCGGCCTCGCTCTTGTTGTCGCGCGACCGCCTGATGTCTGACTTTATTAAAACGGAACAGCGGATGCCCGGTTTATATTAAACTCGTCTATTTTTTTTTTTTTTTGTCGCTTTTATAGCTACGCGATTGACGTGATTTTTCACCGTGTGTTTTGTGCTCGTCCTTGGTTTCTAGGGTAAAGTAAGCTGTTAACCCTTTGCTTTAGAAGAATGAGTTGCATTTGTGGTGACGAATATGGTGGAGATGTGACAGAGAAGAATTTTAGTTCTAGTAAACCGTCACTTTAATTTCTTCAATTTTAGTCTGACGAATTTTTATTCGAGGCTCTCGAGTTAGAGTCCATTTCTGTGTCCAAGAGATGATGAATTGCGACGTTTCGCCAAGATTGCAGTTAGCTTCTTATTAATGAACCCTTCGAGGACGATAGACTCGTTATATGCGTTCACAAAACACTATGAATATTCCAACCGTAATTTTAAGCAATAAAAATAGTTGGAGTGATCGTCAACTCGTGTACGCATATTTGGCGAAAATGAAATTTTCATATAATTTAGTATGAAAAGAAAAAATACCGAAGTAGTGACGTAATTATGGGTTATACAAATAACTAGTACTTCGACAAGGCATACAGTCCTCCGTCTGCAAAGGGTTCGTGATGAAGGAATTAATAATTAAAAAGACTGCAACGGCGAAACGTTGGAATTTAATATGTCTTGGACACGATTCTATCCTGGAAGAGTTGATTAAAAAATTCGGGCAAAACTGAAGTCTCTTCGAATATTAACTTTACAGTGTACTTCGATGCCTGTTCATTTCGACACTTTTTAATACATTTGCACCACTTTTCTTCCTATTCACAAGCAAAGAGGGCAATCCGATAGACGAAAGAACCCCCGTACAGTAGAAAACAATCTCTCACAATTCCATTCGCCTCATTAAGAAAGGTAAACACGACTGGTTAATGAAGAACACCGTGGCATAGCGTAGAGAACGTTGAAAGCCACGCGAGCGCCGATAATGATCACCCTTAATCAGCTTAGTATCGTCGAGCCGGTCCTTTAAGTCTTAATCATAGGAGATACTTAAACGTGGCTCATTCCCACTGATTTACGAGTCAATTAATCCCCGGTGTACGCAAACCGACTCGCCGATGACGTTATTAAATCGCCCTCTGGTTGCATCCCGAAATCGACCGTCCAACAAATTGCTCAGATCCTCGTATTAACTTAAACCTATCTTACCACGTCCTCTTCTCCAATCGTTCCAACCTAACGAGCAACGAAGATCGATCTTTTTCCAACAAGAAATTCCAACGCGAGGAAGGCAAAATAAAAAACAATAAAAAGAAGCAAACTGTAAGAATTGAACATGGAAGAAGAAAGAGAGAGAGAGAGAGTTTCACGACACAATTGGCGGCACGGTTGGTGACGAGCGGCAAAAAGGACGCAGTGGCGGAAGTTGATAAAGAGCAAAGGGGGCAACGCGAGGCTTAAGGGAATTTCACGTCTAAGAGAATTAAACGTACCCGGTGGAACGTCGAGATCGATCGTTACGATTAGTCGACATTAATCATCCACGATATGAAAAGGAACAATGGCCTGAGGGGGAATGAGAAGGGTGAGAGAGAGAGAGAGAAGAGGAACGGAGAAGCGCAGTCACGTTGCTAATTACGTGAGAAAGGGATTCCAGGAAGAACAATGCTCGCCTCGCGAGATTTCTTATTGTTTCGAGTCGTTTTATGAAGGGCTTTTTAGCGCGCGTGCCACTTCATTACGATCGATTTATATTGAAACGCGGGCTGATTATGAACCCCAACTCGACGAGGAGGAGGGGTAATAAGCTCTGATAAATTGAACGAATTATACTGGCGAAGCTTGGCCGAGTGATGATCGTGAAATTAGGGCGACCTTTTCAAACGATTATTGTCCGTACACACAACCCCTGGCTTTCGAACTTATTTTTCTATCTCGTTTCGGAATGAACCAACCCACGTGCACGTGACACGTACTAAACGACGCGAGAAAAAGATGCTCGTTGAATTTGAGATTATTCGAACGACACCGTATATATATATATATAGGAGCAGTGTGGAACAGACTAGCTGACATACTGCGGAGCCGACACTTTAGGCCAAACGAGCCATCTTTACGCGAGACGTTCTTTCCCGATGTGGAAAATATTGCTCCAGCTATTTCAGCGGCAAAAACTCGATATGACAGAGGGACAACATTCTTCTCGTCCAATCAATATACACAGCCTTTCGACTAGTTAACGTACCTGCTCGCTGATCGATTATCAGAAAACCTCCAGAGTTTGCGTAGCTTGCTCGTTACCACGGATCTAATCGAAGGTGAGTCGTGAGTTAACGTCTCGAAGACGTCTCGTCTACGCGTGTTCGAAGGTAAGAAATGGAATAAGAAGAGGAACGAGCAGGATCTTTCGATCTTGATCGAACGGCTAAGTACGTGAACTAACTTTCGCATCCTCGAGAGATACAAGAAGGTTAGGTTAGAGGGAAGGATCGTTGATTGCGCGTATATAGGATGCCAGAGGAAAAATCCAGTCGGTTTAGAACACTTACACACCCATTAATGCCGTCATCTGCGCTGGTTCGGCCATTAATAAGAGGGAGTCTTGGCTTACCGCGAGGCCGGTTCCGACTCATCCTCTCTCCTCTTCGTCTTCCACTCTCGCTTTCCTCCTTTCCTTCCTCCCCGGAGAAGCTCCACGCCTGGTGAACCGAAAGAGGGCAAGCTGTGTTCTCGCAATTTGTTGCCAAATTTATTACGTGGCCAGAGATAAAAAGTGCAGATCGAGCGTCGAAAAAAGCTATAACGAATGACGTATCGTTCCACGCCGCTTGCCTTATAACCTCTTCATCTCGACTAACTCGAAAACGAACGAGCGTACGTGTGTGTATGGTGAACGAACTTACAAGACGAATGCAATAAGAAAAGAAAGGGTAAAAAAGAGAGAGAGAGAGATACGAATCAATTCCAATAACCTAACTTAATTGTTTCGAATTTCAAGCTGACCAACGAGGGTAGGTACGTAAGTGTAATTATTAGCAGGCAAATATTTAGCAACGAAGCGTACGTAAATAGGAGTTAATTGCGTCAGCGAGATGCACTCTCGTTTACCACTTCTTTAATAATATGTTCTTAATGGTCTTCGCCGGCATTCGCTTAATTGCAGCCGTTTATCCGCCGCAATTATACGTAGTACTCTCTAATCCGTTTATTACCGTCGGTCTTACTTTACTCTTTTCGAAGTGGCGTTTATCATGGCCGGATTAAAAGGAAGGCGCGTCCCCTTTATTAAACGCTCAATTAACATCAACCTATCTCCTCTTCTCTCTCTCTCCTTTCGTGCTTTTTTCCACTTGCCTTTTCCGCCCAGCTTCTCTGTGCGCTCTCCGCATTGTGTACATCGCGAATCGATCGATCATGTGTACACTCTCGAAATCATTTCCACGGAAACTTCACGATCTAAGGATTCGTGCTGGGATTTCACGCTCGAGAGGGCTGATAAATAAAACGGAGGAACGAGCAGCCAACGATTAATTGGTCTAGTGAGCTCAATAGTGACCGACAATCGCAACAAAACTTGGGAAAAAAATTTCTCCGTCGGTTTTGCTCTGTTTTCCTATTAGACCGAACGGTTCATTATCCGCGGTGAAAAAGGAACAGCGTTATCGGAGACGTCGATTGAAAAAGGTTTGAAGAGAGAGTTGTTCGTTAATCGTGGTATGTTCGGGCGTAGACTTCACGTCGATTCGATGTTCATTTCGTTTGGAAGTAGTTTTGCGTATTTTCTGTTGTTTATGTAGGATTTTTTATTAGGTTCAATGGTAGTGGGTGGTTTGATAAGTTTTCAGGGCTGGAGGCAGTATATCGGCGCAGACTATGTTTCTCAGTTACTTAATTTCACGCAGAAAATATGGAAAATGAAACTGATCGCTGAACAGTGACGTGTGAATCATTCATACAGAACATTTTACGCTGCTTAAATTTCCTATAATCGATTTAACAGAAGACAGTAGTAGCCACGTGTTTCCCACACCCTCGTTTTCCAGTTAAAAAAAATTAGAAAATTTTTGCACTCACCCAATATTATATACTCCGTGTGAATAGCGACACATGGAATAATTCACAGTGCCTGAATTTCCAATCTCTCGAGGCACAAAGAAAAGAAAATTGCAGGCAGAACTTTTCCAGTCACCCTATATTAACGATCAATTAAATATCTTTCTCGGTTAATTTAAACGAGTACTAATACGTTCCCACGTGGGATCAACGAGCTGAAATGGGTTCAATTACCCAGCGTGTAACCACAAAATGCTACCGGCTACAGAATCTTCCGCAAGACTGTCTTTGAAAAAAAAAAAAAGGAAGAAAATCACCGGAACGACGCACGAGCACGCAATATTTCCCTGGTCGCTCGAGTCACGTAATTTGAAATGCGCTTAAGTTAAAAGCGTTTATCTGTAACCGTATTATTACGAGAACGGTGCACGATAATTCGTTTCGATGTTGCTCGAAAAGAGGATTTACCTGTCCCGGGGCTGGCAAACTCCGGCCGGTTGTATTCGCCTCGCCTAGTAGCCGATTCTAGATGCTGTATGGTAGGTGGGCACTGAAATCCCTTTCCATTCACAAGTTTCGATACTAATCGCAAGGTCATCGAGGATTCCCTATAGAGGCTTCCACGATAATCTCGCAGCAGGACCTTCTCTACGGCACGGAAAGGATTCGTGGCTTATCGTGCGCGAGCATCGAGGTTTCGTCAAAAAAATACACCGACTGTGCGTGTAATATCTCACGAGAGGAAAACTGATGACACGATGTGATATGGTCACCATTGGCGATCCAGAACAGGCACTCCTTTTTCAGACTTACTGTACAGTGATCTTTGTTATTCCAATTTCTCTACTCCTGCGATTTTTCCAACGAAACTCGTGGAAGCCTCAATTTTTTAATTTTATCTGAATTTTTTGCTTCAGAAATTCGGGAGTTTATTAAAAGAAATTTCGAGGATTCCAGAGTCAAAGGAAAATTCAGAGGTTGACCCCAAAGTGGCTAAATTTTTTCAAGCTTCTGCCATTTCTTTCCGATCGTCTTTCGCGCTGTAGAGCTACGCAACCGAGGTGCGTGAGTGGTTTCTTCGTTGTCTTTTTTTTACTTTGTTCTCTGGTTGGTTGGTTGGTCGAAATCTGACGCCATAAATCAGTGGGATTACAAAGCATCGACTGCCGGAGATTGCAGCTTGTTTTGGGTCCTCCGGGAGGAGAACTTTGTATCGGTCGGCGGTATAGAAAAATGAAACGCTCTTCATGCATTATTCAGAGCCCTCTAAGCCAAGCCCTGGTTACAAGCCTCCGATGATACGCGCCGCCTCTATATACGCGCGGCTTCTCCGCTGATTTGTCTTTCGGCGGAGCGCTGAAATTTTATACACCCGTCCTGGTGAGTGTGTCCGATGATTGCCTGTTGGCAACACGATCTCCGTGTAAATTTGTGCAAGCACGTAGTAAAAGTCGATACCCGGATGGTTTCGACGATACTCGTACGCGTCAACGCTTAGAGTGCTTTCCTTGTTCGGAATCGATGCTTCAGGATCATTCAGAAGCTCCATTAGCTGGGAATTCAAAGGTTCCTTTCTTCGTTATTACCGTTCCATTAAGGTACGATTAATGAACGCGTCGATGTTTCACCGAATACCTCGATGAGTTATATGTTTTTACGGCAAATACATATTGTGGAGTTTGATCACTTATGTTTGAAGCGGTTTGAACAGATTAGAGAGGATTAATAGTGGGTGACGCGAGTCGAGGTTGCTGGACCGTGAATTGGAATTTATTTCGACCGGTTTCGAGTGAGTTGAAGCGTGTTTGAAGAGATTTGCGCGAGTATGAGCGAGTTGGAGATGGTCTGATGTGAATTATAGCGAAGCAAAGTAGACGTAGAGTGTAAATTATAATGAATTGGGACGTTGTTGAGTTAGATAAAATAGTTTAGAGTAGTTTGAAGCTGTTTGAAGACAGCTCACTTGAGTTGCAAGTGCTTAAAAATAGGTTACACATCTAAAAAGTATATCAAAGTAGTTTGGTGTGAAATAGAATTAATCAGAGCGTTGTAGATGCAAGTTTGAGCAAGTTTGATCGAGTCGAAGAGACCTGACATGATTTTAAGCAAATTTTAATAACCAGACTCGACTTACAATACCTATACACATAGTTTGAAGCAGTCTAACGTTACTAGAAATGACTTTCAAGCAACCTGACGCTAATTAAACCTGGTTTGAGCAAGTTGGAGCAAGTTGAATTGCATTGAATCGAGGTAAAAAAGGTTGAAAACTGTTTTCCATCAACGGAACGCGATTTCTCCCTGTCTGGATTCGGTGTCTGGTCTTCTCTTGGCTTCCTCCACCGGCAGACACAACGCAGTAAGAGAGAAATGAAAAATCGTGACGTGGAAACCGGCGAAAAAAAGAAACGGTTTCTGCCAGATCGTTGAAAGCCGCAGCCGCGAGTAAATGGTATCTTTGTGCGGGTGTACAGTTTTCACCAGGCGTGGGATTTGAATTTACTCAACGGTGGAAACGAGAGAGAGGGAGAGAGAGAGAGAGAGGAAAAAAGGAAGGAGGTAAAGGAGAAAAATTTGCGTCGCCCTTATTCAAGCGTGTCGCGGAATCAGAAGTTGCAGCAATTTTTCTACGCCGCCCTTTCCTTCCCGTCCTCCTAGCCCCTTTGTGCGACGCTCCAGTTGCACCGCCAACGGTTGCAATCGCAGCCTGCAACGCGAAACGGTTTCTTTACCGCGGAAAAACAACACGCCGCCTCGTAAATCTTCCCTCGCGAGCACCGTCTGGCGTGTTCAATGCGCGAAAGTCGACGCTGACTGATACCGTGTAATTGCCAATTCGTTTATTTTTAACCTTGATCTCCGGTAATTCTCGCTACGTGTACATTGTCACGCGGAATTACTCGTCTTCCTACTAATTTTTCCTTTATTCCAAGTGATATATCTTTTAAGAAAGAGTTCTTTCTTTTCTTTAAATAAGTTAGATACTGTGAATATAATGTTCCAGGTGCTGAAATTTGGTGACACCTTGTATGCATGTGATTTATTTTAAATTTCCTATCGAACAATTTGATTAAACTATTTTCAGTGCAAATGTTTAACCCTTCAACAATGCATCGAAGCTGACAAACCTTTCAATATTCACAATTATTAAATTACAATTGTCAGGCAAAATGAACGATTTTCCAGAAATCTTGTTAACGGGTTAAGAGTCAACCGAACAAAGATACAACCTAAAATCCCAAGCAACCTCTACCACAAAAATCCAGCCAACAGTATCCTCCTCGAGTTTCCCTGCACAAGTCAACTCCACCCAGTCGAATCGTTCGAAAAAAATGAACACGCCTGTCCCGTAGACTCGAAGAAGATTACAGCAAATCGCATTAATATCTGTGAGGCTTCATCTCGAAGGAATCCCTGGGTCCTATTGAGCCGAGCGCTCGCGTTCCTAACCCTTGATCCTTTAAACTCTCCGCGTCGTTCTCCCGATGTCCCGGTGATCGTTGACAATAAGCTCTCTCTCTACCTGGCCCCGACGATCGACTCTCCGTCGGAGAACGAACGGGTCAGAACGGATAAAGCAGGGCGTGTGTGCATCCCCTTAAACCCTTAACGCACTCCCCGAGACTAATCAGATGAGATCTAATCGTTGATCCGCTTCTCGGCCGATATTTGTACGCAGGAAGACGGATGTCGTCCGCGGAGAATTGAAAAGAGCCAACTTAAAAAGCAGACAAGAAGACCTCCAGGCTCTCTCCGGACGTGGGGGTTGCTTGAGAAAGAAGACGGAGAGAACCTTGAAGGGGGACACGGGGAAACGTCGGGATTAAGGCTTAAATCGCCAACACACAGAAACGCACAGAGAAAGAGAAGGATAGTTGGTTCGTCTCGAGATTTCCTTGGCTTGAAAGGCAGCCGTGGGACGATGTTGGTCCTCGTGTGCGCACACTATGCCCCATTTACCTCTTTCCCCGTGTCGTACACACCGGAATCCTCGTCGTTTCGATGCTCGCACACGCAGATGCAATGCGTGCATCCGCGGACCCTCTGGCTAGAAGAATGCCGGAGATAAAATCGCGCAACCCCTGCACAGGCGAGGCCTGACACACGAAAAGGGGTTGTCGAGCCTCGTGCTTTCACCAACGAGTGTCTCGACGCTCTATATACACGTATACATTACTCTCCAACACATACGCACACGTGTGTACTATAAAGACGCTTTGGTACCATCGTCGCGGCGGCCCTTCGTTCCTCCTCCTCCTCCTCCTTCGCTTTTATTTTCATCCCCCATTCGCTCCCGGCCTTTCATTCCCTTCCTCGCCCGTTTCGAACGATTCTGCCCTCGCGGCAACATAGTTCATTGCTGTTTTTAAAGCGTCTCCCATACGGAAAGTATGTGACAGTTTGTTTTGAAAGGGAAAAAGAGAGAGAACAGAGAGAGTTTCAAAGTTTAATAGAGTTATGCCCGGGACAAGCAACGTAGAACGGGACAGAGAGAAGCTAGTGTATTTGCGGTAGACAGCTCTTTGCTCCAAGTCCGAGAAAACAGGCCAAAGGAGAGAACATTTTTCTCTATAGGAATATTATATACCTTTTATATATACGGTGGTACGAACGTTGTCCTTTTTTTCTTCCTCTTCTTCCTTCTTTTTCGGCGTGTATTTATATAATGGATTTACCCGGGAGGGAGAGACCTGCACGAGAGATTGAATCGCCGACACCGATTGTTGGAAACTGTATCTCTCTGTCCCGATATACCCTTTCGTACCTTTTGTCACGATTTCAACGTCGTCTAATTGTGTCGCTGCAGATGTCCGTGGGAACCGAGCGGTAGTTGAAAAAATATCGGGGTGCATTATCAAGTCTGTGCTGCTTTAAATTCGACGGATTATCTTTTTGCCGAGGATCTATGGCATTGTCAGCGGTTACATTGAATTTCTAGATAATCGGATACCTTGCCGCTGCACGAGATTTCAGATTCTCGAGAAATGTTTACCTTTCGTGGTGCACGGAAGCTTGGAACATTTCGAATAATCTACTTTTTTCTTATTCCGATATTATTGAAATAATGAATAATTTAGTAATTTTCAGCGAATGATAGCGTTTTATTTCTGTAGTCTCTGATAAATAAATGGAAATTTAAATTTCTAGCGACAGTCGTTGAGAAAAATTAATTTTCTCGAAATTAACTTGAAAACTGTTAAATTGTAAAATGACTTAGCGACTGTATTACGTTAGAAAATACAAATTAGGCATAAAAGCAGCGAGTACTTGATTATCGGTGCAACAATGGCGTTACGAACGAATAAACAAGGGCGTTCAACCTACAATGGACGATTCCTCGATCGCGATAATTCAACGCGGGCAATAAAGATGGCCGGATCGATGCGGGCAAACATCATCGAAATTCAGAGCCAGAGTCCACCCCGGTCGCGTTTTCCGTGTAAACAACGTCGAACAATATCTTGTGGCGATCGTTTATGTATTATTCGATTCGCGGCCGTCCGTTTATCCCATTTTCCTTCTTGCAGCGTAACGTGCGCATTAACACCAGCGGTCGGCTAACTAGATTCGCATATCTCAAAATGCGCTCGCTGCATGTGTTGTAATTCGATGTGATTAACAGCGCCGCGTGTTCGTAACTGTATGAACAAGTTGGCAATATTACCCACCTGGCCGTTTTAGCGCGACGCCCCTTTCGCCGCCCAGATATCGCTCGGATATTGCGCTAGTCTGCGCATTCGCAAATTTAATAATCACCCGAACCTGATTCCAACCTCGTTTTAAGGCAACCTTCGTTCATCCGCCCGATGAGCGAACTGCGCGATGAGGAGCTTACGGGGGTGAACGTCGTAAAGTACGAGATCCCGAACGCTTCTTTCTTTATAACGATATTAATTATTCGGCTAATAAATTTTCTTCTAATTAAATGACGATGGAGGAAGGAAGAGGCCGACGATGGGGAAGAGGAGGAGAGGCCGACGAAGAGGAAGAGGAGGAGAGGCTGACGAAGGGGAAGAGGAGGAGAGGAGGAGGAAGAGGAAGAGGAGGAGGAAGAGGAAGAAGAAAAGGAGGAGAGGAAGAGGAAGAGGAGGAGAGGGGCGAAATTGCGTGGAATTTTCGTCGGAAGATTGAAATTCCTAGGGTTTGTAAGCGAGCGAAGAAGCGTTCCGACATAGCACATAAAATTGCTCCTCTCATAAATGAAGAAATTGAAATGTACATTTAGGACACTTAGCGAATGTGAAACAAATTTAAATAGCTACTACGAAATTATTGAGATTCTAAAAAGAGTTATTTCGTCTGAATTACTGACTTTGGCGAAGTTAAATCGTTCAGTTGACAAACAAATTTAAAGTTAAACAGAGACTCTGAATAATCGTAGAAAACATTAGAACACAGCATAATCCCTAAAGCCTGGATTAATAAATTCGATGGATCCAAGCGGCGAAAGGTTGAAAACTCTCTCAGTAGAGAATAATTAAAAGCAATAAGTAGTACAGGTAAAAGGTAGAAGGGTTAACGATTCCACGCGACAAGACGTTGCATAGGACAGGTTACGACAGTGTTCGGAGTCCACGGAGGCAATTTTCGATCACCTTAATGGCGCAAAGTTGATCGAAGGTTACCAGAGGCAAAGTAAAGTTTCCCCCGGTAGACAAATGATTGTCTACAAGGGTCGAGTGCGGTGGGGGGTGGGGATCGATTATTAAACGGAAGTCGGGCGCGTATTATCGCGGCAAACCCTTTCCCCATAGCTTTGATGTTTTCACAGGTGCGGCCGCGAGCTAGCAAGGCCAGGAGGCAAGTTCACGGGAGCTACTTAAGCCTCCGCTTGTGAAACGCGTGCAGCCCACGTGCAACGGCGCCGAAACGCCGTGAAAAGTTAATTTTGTTTGGCTTCCCTCTCGCTTTTCCAGATATTACCAGACGTTCGTTAAGTTCTCCTCCTGCTCCTTCGACGAACGAGCTCGCGCTGCTTCTCGCCGCTCTCGCTGTCTCTCCACGGTCTAATTAATTAAAAAACTTCCTCCTACAGCGGCGCACACAAAGTCGATCGACCGGGGGTGAAAATTGATCAGTTAACGCGTTGCTTCCAACTCAGAGAGACAAGAGGAGGAGAGAGAGTAATGCGGCACGTCGTTAAATCGTCCGGTAACTTTGATCGCCGAAACATCGTGCACCCCCTGTTCAGAGCTGTGAATTTTATTTCCCTAATTTCGGGGGAACCAAAGAGGAGGATTAGGACTGGGAAAAGTTCCAACAGTTTAACTGTTTGATTCGGATAATTTCGAATGGGAATATTCCGAGTGTTTGAATTTCGGATTCTGCCGAATATTTCGAATATTTCGAATAATCCGAACAATCCGAATATTCGCGCGAAGAAGAGAATACTACTCAATTCTCCGCAAAATAACCTTTCGTGAAACGATGGAAAAATTTCAAGAAACTCGCATACGTCATAATACGTACACGTGTACGTTATTTGTAATACAAGAATGGGGCAACATGGCTCGATGAAAAATCGAAAAGAAACGGTTCGCTAGGCAGGCCTCGCGTTCTATATTACTGGCGAGTGCACGGGCGCAGAAGTGTCGGCTTAAGTGAGCGGTGAGCCACATGTTCCACAGTATATACTCCTCGTCCCAACTGACACGTGTGGATCGCGCCCCGCCTTTCTGGGACCCTGCCGCGGCTCTCACACGGATGGAAATGAACGAAGATAAGACGAGAAATATTTCACCCTGGAGAATATACCGAGGCGAGACCGAAATCATGGCTACACTGGCCGACGTGTGATTTCTCCCGCGAATAGCGTATAAACAAGCTAGTTTCCCTTGTAGTTTCAATCAATTATGATCCCATTCCTTGTACTTAGGTTTTCATGAAATTCGTATTTCTAACTATATTTTGCCTATATGCTTTTTTAATTAATTTTATATCGGATAACGAAACAATATTTTCCTCAATTTTGCAAAGTTCTTCAAAATTCATCTATTACAGTCACAGAGGGTGGATAATGAAGCCAGAGTGGTTCGTTCGAAATGAATCACCTTAGCATAAGTAAAAATTCTATATTAAATATGTTAACATCGTTTCAACATTTCAGTAAAATTCGCAATTTTCCCCAATGGAAATAACACATTTTTTCGAAGACGAGAATTAACCCTTTGCGGTCCAAACAGTCCAGTTCGCACTCGTTTGGTCACTCTCGGGCAGTACCATACACTTTCCCTTTATTTCAATATTTCAACGTAACATTATTCTACAGAATACTACGTTTCACTATAATATTAATGCATAAAACACTGATTCATTATCATTTATAATTTATTATTACGTGATACCCGGAGGCAAAAATTCTTACAGGACCGCAAAGGGTTAAATCCTACTTTCCTTTCACCGTGTACGAAAGCATTTCTCGTTGTTCGGCGTATTGGAGGAGCGGCGAGGACGGTCCAGATGCGCGTGTACACGCGAGCGTGCCTCGTGCGGACACTTTTTGTCCGCTCTGGTAATTTATCGTCGAGGGAAGTATATTAACTGGCGAACCTCCAACTTGTGACACGACGAAGGATTTGTTGGATTTGATACACGCCGGCCGCGGTTTAGTTGCGCGAATAGTTTGCGAGGGAGAACAACTGCGGAGAAGCTGGGAGGTCCTTGGGGTCGCGTTTCTGGATAGGGCTGGAGCGAAGGGTAAGATATACTGTTTTTCTGCGCGGGGATCTTCGCGACTCGGATGCTTGATTACAGCTCGTGAATGCAAATTGTATTGCTTCTGAATGGAAATTGCGTACTTTGAAAATTTCACGGCTAGATTCGTACGACGTTCTTTCAACATTTTATCGCCAGTTTAATTACTTGGCGTCGATAAAATTATTTGTACTATTTACACTACAAGATTTCAACATGAATAATTTTGCGACGATTCGTTTCACGCTCGATAAGTGTCTTAAAATTACAAAATAAAATAAAATTACTCGGTCTAAAATAGAAAATACAGTTTTATTGATACGTGGTACTAACTTTGTGTAAGGAATGTAAATAAAATCAGGCAATCCTTTACGATACTCTGTCAGGTGAGACACTCAGAATCTGAAATGACTAACTCCATGAAACAAAATTTACTAAATCTCTTTTATTTATGAAAAATTAAGCGCAAGACATGTGTTTTGATAATAAAATTGAAAAAGTATCAAACAGTGGAGTAAATCATTGTGTTCCTCCTCTTCCCTGTACAGTAAATTCTCCACAAGTGTCAGTCCGCAAGGAAGCTAAACCTGACACTCGTAGAGTCAAAGACTACGTTTTCGAGCCTCGCGCCCGCCTTTGTAGTTTGCCGAACGTAGACAAGGACAGCGAATAAAAGATAAGGATGAAACGAGAGTCCAGGCAACCAAGCTATTTAAATATCAACTTTATTAATTTCACGTTTTTTTATCCCGAAATTTTTCTTAACATATTGATGCGATTTTTCTGATGAAAATGACATAAAACACGACATAATTTGAACAACATTTACTTATTAACACGTTCACTGTCACGCCAGATTTACAGTATTATGCTATACAGGATTATAGTATTATGCTTTATAATTTTTTTTTTTCAATTGAAAATAATGTCTAGATAGCTATGACGTTCAAAATTTATTCTAGAATATAAGAAAATTTGAATAAAATACGCGACGAGAATTGGGGAGAAGCATAAGTTAAACGCGTAAAAATATTCAATAATAAACGAACTAGGGATGAAGCTATTATTTCAATACGCGATGCACTGACTCTAGTATTTACTAACATTCAAAAATTCTGGTATAAATTCCGAAAATAGATTATTAATTACGGTAAACTACTGAGACGGTTTAATTTAGGGTGGGCATAGTGCACTCGTTCCAAATCAGCTCACAATATACAATAATAAATCAACTAACTACTTAACATGCAATTCATGCAAATTCCTTAGATGGTAAATTATTAGTAAACAAAATAGCAAGTCATAAAATAAATTCAATATCAGAGAAAATATATGAAAAATTTCAAATTAATTCCAACTGCTGGGAGAAAAGTACATATTGATTGTTATGCTGTAACGAAAAAGCAACCTCTCAAAGTCATTTCAATATCCTATTCGACAAGTCTGAAGAACAACGATGACTAAAATTCAAATGTTAATTTCCCTAAACCTTCAAAATAATTTCGAAATATTTTATTCGAAGCGGAGTATTCCAAGTCAGTATCGATAATTGAAGAAATTATTTGATTGTATTTAAAAGAACCGAAAGGAGAATATTTAAAGTCTGATATTAAATGTCTAGCAAGTACCAGTAATTGGTAAAATGATTTATATTTGTTTTAAAAGGAAAATTTCTAATAGGTATTAGTTAAAATGAATTGTTATTCAGTCTATTGTATTGAAATTCTAATTGATTCTAATGTATACAAGTGTTACAAGAAGGCTGAGTGTGTACAGGGTGGACATAGGCTACCTAGTAGCCCCCGACCACTCTATGAACTTTAACGTCTATACTCGAAAGTGTATCGTCAACACTAACACGTTACCCAGATTATCCAAAAATTGAAGAAGTTACTTTTAAAATTGAACATTCTACGGTGTTTCGAGAGATTTGATAATCATAGTCGAACCTTAAACGAACGTTCAAACGAAGAAAATTTTCCAAAAATCATTTCGTACGTTATTAATCGATAAAACAAAAATTCATTGTTGAAAAATAAATATTTCCTGAAAATCTTCATCTTCCATACAAGATTCAAGATTTTCCCTAATTAAGAGTAATTTCAAAAGATTATCTGTATAAGCTATTATTTCAATACGCGATGCACTGACTCTAGTATTTACTAAAATTCAAAAATTCTCGTATAAATTCCGAAAATAGATTATTAATTACGGTAAACTACTGAGACGGTTTAATTAAGGGTGGGCATGGTGCTGCTTTAGTTTGAAATGATTTATAAACACATAATTAACAGAGGAAAAACCGTGAAACGGCAAAACGTCTACATTCTAATTGTTATAACATGTAAACAGAACTTTAAATTTAGTGTAAACAGAAAAAATATATAATACAATTTATTTCACGGTATTGCAACAAATAAACGTTGAATCAATATTTAATTCGTATAAAAACAATTATTTAACGTAATAATTTTACCTTCACTATGGCTATTTTTAATCTACGACCACAGGTCAACCTGATTTCTAATCCTTACGAACTTTAAATTCAGTCTAAACTGAGAAAATATATAATACAATTTATTTCACGGTATTGCAACAAACAAACGTTGAATAGATTCTTAATTCGTATAGAAACATTTATTTAAAATAATAATTTCACCTTCACTATGGCTATTTTAAATTTACGACCAAGGGTCAACCTGATTTTTAATCCTCCGAACTTGATTTCACAACGAGAAAGTAATAAGATCGTTGAAACGTACTTATTTGTCAAAGAAACTTGCAAAAATGTATAAATAATAATATGTAATGTTTTAACAAATTTTTGGAAGTATAAATTAATAATAAAATTGTGAAAATTAATAAATTATACGTTATTATAACATTAATAGAATTATGACTAAACCGAAGTTCGAAGTCGAGTATTTAAAGTCTGATATTACGTGCCTAGCGAGTGCCGGTAATTGTTAAAATTTGTTTAATAATTAGTAATAGAAATTCTAATTGATTCTAATGTATACAAGTGTTACAAGAAGGCTGAGTGTGTACAGGGTGGACATAGACTAGCTAGTAGCCCCCGACCACTCTATTCACATCTCAGAACCTTCAGGTCAAAATACGCCGCGAAGTGTCTAGGGCCCAGTATAAAGGGTAAATGATTTCGCGGGACATCGGCGGGTCCTTATATACCTGCGGTACCCTCTCCCCAAAGTCATTAGCAAAATCGTCGGTTAGGTCAGGCGGGAAATTTTCGCGGGAGATTTTCGCGGGAGATTTCCGATATCGTAACACGGTATAATTTATCAATTTTCACAATTTTATTAAAAATTTATACTTCCGACAATTTGTTATAACATTGCATATAACAATTTATACGTTTTTACAATATTCTTCAATGGAAACATAGGTTTTAGCGTTCTCGTTACTTACTCGTGGTTAAATTAATTTCGTAGGGATTAAAAATCAGGTTGACCTGTGGTCGTAGATTAAAAATAACCATAGTACAGCTAAATTTATCGTGTTAAATAATTCTTCTTACACGAATGAAAAATGTATTCAACGTTTGCTTGTTACAATACCATGAAATAAAT
>NW_017100145.1:184383-189512 GCF_001263275.1 Habropoda laboriosa
AATTTTTCAACATCCTATTAAGGAAGAGTATGAAATTTTTAGAATTTAATATTGCATTGCAGAAAATGAAATACAAGACACTCGTATATCGTACCGCGAATTATTCTAAAGACACGAATTTTTCATAAAAGTATCTATTTCCTTTGTTACGAATGAGAATCGCGTATCTCTGAAGATAGAGAGCTGCCAGTAGGGCCCTTGTTTTTGTCGGGTCCCTTGCGTAGTCACCTCCTCGTGGTGGGACCTGGTAATTGGTATCCTTTTCCAAAGAAAATTCTCACTTTTGCAAAAGGATACCAAGCTAAGAACTACGCGTACCCGTGGACACTGGTTCTCACACACAGTTGAAAGTTTGAACTTTAAGTAGTTCGTAAGATAAAGTTAGTTAATTCTAAGATAGAAAATTGAACACTATGTGCGCGTTTCTTAATAAAATACCTTGAAAAATTATTCAGATACTATGTTAGATATGAGAGTTCCATTTAACATCAAATTTTAACATCGATCTGTCAATAGCAAATTAGCAATCAATTGCCTACGAAACACAAAGAAGAATTTCTTCAATTTTCTGGCATAAAATTTCACAAGAAGTAGCAGTAAAGGAAGATTAAATAAGAAATGCAATTCTGTGACAAATTTTTCCCAAACAGTGTTTTTAATATGTTACACAATAAAAAGTTACATTACGTGGTAAGATACTGTATCTCATCTTATATATTTTACTTTTCAAACATTTGTATCAGACTTTTCTGCGATTTTTCAATTGCATTACGCATTATTGCAATAATTTCTATCGTTACATTTAATTCTAATTGTTTAGCAGCTTTTCTGCTGCTATCGACCCTACATTTTTTTTTTTTTTTTACGTGGAGGTAGGCCGACTATATGTGCTAAACAATTGGCAACCAAACGGTGGCTCGCTAAAGCGATATATTATGAAATTAAATTAATCACTCAATAAGTTTTAACGTTAGATTGTTTCCTCGATATGGCCATGGTGGTCATCAGTGACTGGAGTGCCTCAAATGTTTAGAATAATTAAAATAAAATAAATGTTGTCAACTAAAAATTTTGAACGTCATAGCTAGCTAGACATTATTTTCAATTGAAACAAAAAATTATAAAGCATAATACTATAATCTTATGCTTAAAATAATCAACATGTTTTTTCTTGTGGCCGCCTGACAGCAACCTGTAAATCTGGCGCGACAGTGAACGTGTTAATAAGTGAATGTTGTTCAAATTATATCGTGTTTGATATCATTTTCATCAGAAAAGTCTCACCAATATGTTAAAAAAAATTCAAGATGAAAAAAAGTAAAATTAAAGAAATCATATTTTTCTATCATGATTTGTGGAGCCGTGTAATCTCGTAAAGGAAACCGACTGGTGTAGCGTTACACGCTTGGCTGACTGCGAGCGAGATAACATGGGCGCAGCAATGACGCAGGCCTAGGCGTAGGACCATCTATACTGTCACTTGTAGAATCCAAACTTACTGACTCTTGTAGAGAATTTACTGTATTTACAATGGTGCGAGTGCGCCTCTGTGGAAGATACTTTGTAGGCGTTCAATTTTTCTTAAAAATATATCTTACAATGTCGTCGCAGCAGTGACAATGGAGCTGGTAATTCCACTTACAATGTCGCCACGGCGGCGACAACGGAGTGCAAAGGGTTAATTGGTCCACTGATAACGAAAATAGTTGAAATAGTAAAATTGAGCGAACTACCATGCATGGTGTCTGAATATTTTTGAGAAAAAGAGATAAATCACCCTAAAAACCCTTTAAAACTATATTCTTTATAACAAACAGGAATTTTAATCACTCCACTGATAAGGAAATTAATTGAATTGGTAAAATTGAGGGAGCCACCCAGTATAGTGTCGGAATAATTTTGGCAGTAACTGTACAAACACAACCCACCCGAACAAACACTGTGCAGAGCTTCAACTTTACTCAACAGATCAAACGTTTGTATTTCTCCAACCTCGTTAACACCTCATCAGCTTTTAATACCAACGCAGACACTGTCCTTTGAGCATCCTGGATTTCCAACGTTTTCCGCGTCGGTTTGCCGGCTTTCCACTGTGCCAGCCCGATAGGGAAACAAACGGAAGAGAGGCGCGTTGTCCTTTCAGCGGCCGGAATGAGGGGTTTTCTGTCAGGAAATGGGGATTCGGGATCGTCCTTTCTTGTCTTCGCTTCCGTAATCCGGTCGAGCCGGAATCGTTCCACGGGACGCGCCAATCGCCGACCAAACGATTCCACATTGGCACGTTATCAATGCAATTTACACCGCGTTCTTCTCCTTCTTCCCGCGCTTCTCGCCGTTCATCGAAAACCGGGCGAAAATTGAACCAGCGAGTTACGTTAAAAAATACGAGCATAAATATCAGCCAACGATTTTACGAACGAACGTTATCGACGATAGTTTTGAGAGTATTTTGGAGGCTTCTCTGGAATTCGTTCGACGAAACGAACAGGTTTTTCTTCATATAATTGTGAAGAAGCGTAACGAAGAACCGCGAGTTCCGTAATTCTGTGAAGTTCAATTAGGAGAAAGGTCTCTCTGGTATGTGTTGTAATTTTGGCGAGTTCAATTAGAAGAAAGGTGCTTCCCTCCAGTTCGTCTTGAAATTTTCGGGAATTTCATTAGAAGGAGAGGCACGCGTCACCGCTGCATTCGCAATTCAAATATGCGTTATTAAAGTTCTTCTTCGTTGAAGTTTGTGTTTTCTTTTCTCTCTCTCTCTCTCTCTCTCTCTCGTCTTTGGAGGGATGAGCAGGATCCAAGGAGCATGTAAGACACTTCATAAAATCTCGCGATCCCCACATTTCTTTCGCCTGGTCTCGCTTGGAAAACGGCGCTGTCCGCTTGCAAATTATGGCTCATTTTAAAAAATGTCTTACACGTTCCTCGGAATGTCGCAATCTCTATATTTCTTCCCTTCGGAATGGCCTGCTCCCGCGCAAATTACGATCCATTTGGAATTAGGTTGCTCGTTTGTGATAACGTGTGAAACGTTGCAAATTTCAATTATCGATTATTCCTAAACAATTTCACTACACAGATTATTCTCGGTAGAAACGGTAATAGTTTCGATGCTCGTTATAATTGAAACACACTGTATATTCTATATTAGGCACTTCAATTTTTACTCGAGTTACAAATAAATAAGTTCTTCAAGTAAACAGAAAAAATTCCAAGTCAGTCGATAGACAATTTAGTTTCGCCAACTACGTTGCCCAACTTTCAATTTCAATATTTTTCTAAAAGGAATAATATAATAAAAAAAATTCCCGAGTATCGTTCACACATGTCTCTATCACCACCAAAAATTACTTCGAAAAAAGAGTGCTCGTTACTTCGAAATAAATTCCCGCAAAAATGGTACTTTTCAGGCAAGCCAAGCAAAGTCTAACCCTTCGAATCTGCCAAAGCGAACGTTCTCAGCATCGAAAGCTCAACGATCGGCTACTTTTCCTTTTTCCACTTTTATCCCCGGGCTATTTTTCCCTCCTTCCTTTTTTCCGTCCGTTCGGAAACGTAACGCTGGGCAGGTGCCTATTCCGGATTAACGCCTATTGCTCCGGAACGCCATTACTTCGGCGTTGCATATTTCCCACAGGGCTCAACGCACGTTGCATTCCGGGGCGGAGGGAGGGAGGGAGTGAAATCGATACTAGCCATACATAACGTATAAATCTGTCTGGTTGATACATAATCACGAGCTGCCATAAAAGTATAATGTCTCTCCGCGCGTTCCTAGCGTCTCTACACGCCAGCCCAGTTCCGACGGGCTTAACGAAACAGAATGGCGACAGCGTCGACGTCGGCGGTCAGCGTAACTTGGAAGCGTTTTCTTCCCTCGAAACCGGGCCAAAGAACGTTGACAAGCCTGAAATTGCGTCGCCACCGAACGATTTTTGCTCCTCCGCGAGACGTTCCAACGCGTCATTTTTATCTCGTATCTACCGCGCGAAATTGCATCGTCGCGCGGATTAAACGCGACACAGAGAACTATTACGATCATGCGAACCGTTTGGACACGTTTCACGAGTGGCCAGGTCTGTACGCTGTTTGCCAGAAACTTCTGCGACTACGATTTTTACATTCTTCCTTCTTGCTGCTGGCTTTTTGTCGAAGCTCCTAAGATGTCTGAATTGAGGGCGTTGCGAAAATTCTGGTATTCGGGGTATTCCAGTGTTCGAGTATTCGAATACCGGTGGAATTCGGATTTTCACTTTGAACTGTTCAAGTATTCGAGTGATTCGGATAATTTGAATATTCGAAGCCTTTGAATTTCGGGTTATGTCGAATATTTCGAATATTCGAATTATCTGAATTTCAGATTACGTCGAATTTTTCAAATATTCGAATTATCTGAATTTCAGATTGCGTCGAATATTTCACATATTCTAATTATCTGAATAAAAAATTCGTATTCGAAGTTTTACAGCCGCTTTAGTTAAACGAGGAAGAGAGAGAATGTAGAATTCTCTCTCGAAACACGAGAATTATCGTCGAGTGTGGAGAGAAAGTTCAAAATATGGAGAATTCAATAATATCGATATTTTCCTCTAATTGAATATTTTGATACGACTTCTTAACTTCGTTTCAAGATTCTACCGGAGCTTGTAATCATCCAGTGACACAGATCGTGTTAAAGTGGTCTCCGGGGTGGGTGTCAAAGCGTAGAATCCTCAGTCGAGTTTCTCTGCGTTCTGTGGCAGATCTTAAGAGTCTACCAAGACACCGAACGTAAACTGATTAACTAATTATACATCAAATTCAAACGAAATATTGTCAGAAGCAACGAACGCTCCATGACTAATTTATTTTCTACATTTCAATAGTTTCTCTGTGATTAAAAAAACAATATATTAAATTTTCAAATCGGAAAAACATTTTTCTCAAATATAGATCCCTTCAAGATCTAATATTTCCTATAATTATTAATATTAAATTAAAGTTAAGTATTCCGATTTGTCTTCCACACCTCCCACTTCAAAAACATGGTTTCTCTGCGATTAGAAAGAGAATAATTAAATTTTCGAATCCGCAAAACCTTGTCCTCGTGTATAAATAGCTTCAAGATTAAATATATCATATAATTACTAATA
>NW_017100145.1:189551-198251 GCF_001263275.1 Habropoda laboriosa
TCATCTTCCACTTGAAAAATGAAATAATTCCCAAATTCACACTCAACAACTACATATTCAGTTCCCTCAGTAACAGCGAAGTAGCCATCAGAATAGGAAGAGAACACGGACAAGAGACCTTGCCTTCAAATATAAACAAATATCGAAGTCAAATATTTCCTATAATTACCAATATTCTTGTTGAGGGGTTATATTAAATAAATAACTCGTGTGGAGTAAGGTAAAGAATTATATTTTAAAAGATGTTCAGACAGATGTAGACAAGACGGGCGCACAATTAAAACTGCTCACGGAGCGTGGTGACAGTGGGCATTTTTGTACCTGGGGTGTTCGCAGGCATCCCCAAACCATATATTTCTCACTGTTGTATTCCGCGGCTCGCGATTCCTTGCGTTGGTTTATTATTTTCAATAGGTACGCGGTAGGAGAGCCTGGCGGAAACTGGGGCGAAATAAGGATGCTATTCTGCGCGTAGTACTATTCGACTTTATTCGACAGTTCGGTGACGTTCGGTGCGTGAAGACCACTAGACAGAAATCTGCTGTTTCGACGGAAAAGGTTTCTAGATATAGGTTCGGTAAGTACGAGAGTAGGGGTTGGTCTCAGAGGTCAATGTAGGGAGAGGCGGTGAGGTCTAGGTTGAGCGATGAGTAAAAGTAAAGGATGATGTGGAGGTCTAGGTTTCGGGGTGACTAACGTTAGGATGATGCGGATTTGTTCACAGTTAAGGAAAGGAGGCAGGATGACTAAAAACTAATGAAAGATAGGAGAGAGGTATACGACATCACCAATATTCTAGGATGTCGATTTTCCATGCAGTACTCGTAAACCATTTTGCTTCAACAATTCTCAAACTGAAACTAAATCATTCCCAGAAAAAAAAAAAAATTCACACTCGACACTAATCACGAGCACCCAAAGAAAGAAATTCTCGTTAGTTTCCCCGATAACAGCGAATTAACCGTTCCGACCAGGAAGGAAGGGAAGCTGGACAAAAACGTTGAGCAATGCAATTCAACGAGCCTCGACACAACGACACTGGAATGAGCGGTAGTAGGAGACTTTAAATTACAAAGCGTCGGTCGTTACGAAACGGGCGTCGCTGATAGATCCTAATTAGCGCCGCGAAAGTATACAACTATGCCGGGGTTTTTTGTGAGCGTGCCGTGGCTCGGCGTCCTCGTAGCCGAAGTAATGAAGACAGGGCGCAAAGTTAAAGTGGAATGTTCCACTGTGCGGAAGACTACTTAGTGACAAGTGATCCTCGAGGAGGAGAGCGAGAGGAAAACATTGTTAATTTCCCTTGCAGATTCGAGTGTCCTTTTCACCCTACCCTCTCGCTCTCTCCCTCTTTCTCTCTCTCTCTCACTCATACCTCAACGACGGTTGCTTCACTTCTCGTCCTCCTTTTTCCTTCTCCTTCAGTCTCCCTCCCTTCCTCTTGCTTGCTGGTCGTTTCAGAATGCCGATTAAATTAACGTCGGTACCCGTGACGGCGACGCGACGGAACGATCGCCACGGACACCGGGGTAAATCGAATTGCGAGACGCTAATACGCTGCGAAGTGGCAAGGACGGGGCGTCGTTTCGTAATGAAAACGAAAGCACCGACACACGATCGCGAGTCGTCGTGTCTCCACGATCAACGACGAGTCACTTTCGTAAACCTTCGGCACGATACCCCCGATCAAAGACGAAATCAGTATGCGTGCGTTCGTTCGAGTGGAAAGGGACCTTCGATGGAATATTCCCGGTTTAATCGTGTGCACCGAATGCCGGTTGTTCCGGTTAAAGTGGATGGAAACTGTGAAAAACTTCTTCTTGGTTTTTCAATGCTTGAGAGTCGTCGTGTATCGCGTTGTGCGGTGCGTGTAATTAAGAGATCGTTTAGGAGGTTGCCTCGAAAGTGAACACTCGAAACGTTGAATGGAAGAACTGCGCGTCTTCAACGAAGAGGACAGAGTGTGCCAGCAATGGCGGCGATTTGTGCGTGTTGCGTACTCTCCTGTGCATGGATGTGTTGGTGTCTTTTTGCGAGTGTTTTGAAGGAGATTTCGATGAAGAAGTCTATATTGCGAAAATTGTGTATTGAGAATTTTATATACAGTGACTCCCACTAATATTCGGACACTATTTGGAACAGTGTAACTTTTGTGAAATTGAACCTAACGGCTTGAGTTTATTTTATTTTAGAAATTAGGATTAGTGTACTAGATGACGTATGCAGAAAATTGAGAAAAACATTGCAATTGTTGGAAATCGCGAAGAAAATTTAGTATACTAATCCTAACTGTTGGGAAAATGGGTTTTAAATAAACTGCTTCAGCTTTTAATACTTGGATATTTTATTTAATTCTTCTACGCATCGGAAGTGACTTCCTTCTGTTATTAATATCTTGAGAGGACTGACTCTACCGGGCACGCAGAGCCGGTGACACGAGACACCGATTACCTCATCTAACAGGGGTGCGTTATCACTTTACTCACATAAACAGTGTGAGAAACGGTATCTCCGTTCATCAAGAGAATAAGAGATTAGTTTTTGTTTGGTTTACTAGTAACACTAACACTAACTTCTGAAAAAAAAGCTCAAGTCGTTAGGTCCAATTTTAAAGAAGTCATACTGTTCCAAAGAGCGCCCAAATATTAACGATAATCACTGTATCCACCTAACTTCTGAAAAAAAAGCTCAAGTCGTTAGGTCAAATTTTAAAGAAGTCATACTGTTCCAAAGAGCGCCCAAATATTAACGATAATCACTGTATCCACATCACAAATTACACTTCGTATAAATTAAAAAATGTTTCACCTAATTTTCCACAAATACCTTTATCGAACAATCCAGAAAATTTTGCACAGAAAGAGCCCCGAAACTTGCACGATTCTCGTACTCAACCTAAAATAGCGAAATACTTAGCTCTTCCGCCCGGCAACCACCGCTGGATAATTAATAATTAAGATCAGAATCCCCTTTTAATCGTCTGAAGCCGACTTGAGCGAAGTAACAGAGTGAAGATAGGGGGAGAAAGAGGGTGTCGTGAAATAATTGTTAACGGGGCAGGTTCGAGTAAAGGGTCAAGTCGCGAATAAAAGATTCCGAGGTGAATCGCGTCGCGGTATAATTACGAGCCGGCACCGATATAATCGAGGAAGCTTCGAACTCGTTTCTTTTTTTTCAAGGAGCGGCCTGAACACGTGCTGTTAATGACTCAGCCATGTGAAACCCGCGGGATTATAATTGAGGCTGGCTGGCGTCGCGAAGCTGACTCATTCGTCCTATTCGACGCGAAACTTTTTCTCTGAATAGCCTGCGTGGAATTCGACCGACGGTGCTTGTTGTAAACGTTGTCGATGATAAACACAGCCGCGAGGCTCTGTCCTCTGTGTTTCTGTTTCTTATACGTAGCGTGTTTCGCATAGCTCGACGACTTGGAATTATTCGGAAACTTCGATATTCCGAAGTGTATTTCAACGAGGAAAAAATGTAAACTAATCGTTGTACGAAGAAGTATATACGTGAAGCAAGAGTTTGAAAGGAGGGCCTAGTTTGCAATAATTATTTCTTTTTCTACGTTGAAGGAATGAAGTTGAAGAGGTTACTTTAATTTTTTTTTTTAGGGAATATCTTGTATTTTTTAATGGTATGTGATAGGTTTAAATTGTCACATCTAATGAAAGTTTTATGGTAAAGGGTGCTCGAACAGTTAAGCACGCGCAGCACCATAATTTTGCAACGTGAATTTGATTCGAAGTATCCAGTTTAGACCTACTACAGTAAGTTCTCCACAAGTGTCAGTCCACAAGGTGTCAGTGACACTTGTAGAGTCAGGGACTACGTTTTCGAGCCTCGCGCCCGCCTTTGTAGTTTGCCGAACGTAGACAAGGACAGCGGATAAAAGATAAGGATGAAACGTGATTTTACGTTTTTTTATCCCGAAATTTTTCTTAACATATTGATGAGATTTTTCTGATGAAAGTGATATCAAACACGATATAATTTGAACAACATTTACTTATTAACGCGTTCACTGTCACGCCAGACATGATAAATGAAAAAAAGTAAAATTAAAGAAATTATATTTTTCTATTATGAATTGTCGAGCCGTGAAATCTCGTAAAAGAAACCGAGTGGTGACTGACAGCGAGCGAGATAACATAGGCGCAACAATGACGCAGACCTAGGCGTACGACCATCTATACTGACACTTGTAGAATCCAAACTGACACTTGTGGAGAATTTACTGTATACCTTAATACTTATTTACTCAGTTTTTAATGCTCTTTCGATTTCAGTAAGAAAGTATAGAGTACTCCACTAAAAAAAATTAATTTAAATGTGTTATTAGTAAGACGTTCTTTACACCGGACCGGTGTGTCGATAGAACAATTGTAATAAAATCGTACAAAGCTACTCTCCACATTCACAAGCCAGAAGATCATAAGAAACCTAGTAAAACGAGATACGTAACGACGTGGAACGCAGGAACGTGGAAAAAAATATTAACCACCGGGGAATAAATATTTTCCATTCGGATATCGAGCTCTCGTCCCTTCTGTTACGCGAAAACTTCCATCCCAGTCGATTTAAAATCCGCTGGCTGTGTACGCGATTCAAATTTCCCATTAGCAGTTAACCCAATTACCGGGAAGTAGCCGCAAAATTCCAATCAATCAACTGGAACCAACACGGGAGCCTTTTAGCCTACATATTTGATCGTCCATCCTCTCTCTCTCTCTCTCTCTCTCTCTCTCTCTCTCTCTCTCTCTCTCTCTCTCTCTCTCTCTCTCTCTCTCTCTCTCTCTCTCTCTCTCTCTCTCTCTCTCTCTCTCTCTCTCTCTCTCTCTCTCTCTCTCTCTCTCTCGCCAAATCCTATCTGTCGAACAGCGAGGATAGAAGAGAAGAGGGGAAAGGCCTAACTCGGCGTACATGCCTTTAGCATATAATTATCGCGGTGTATCTGGCCTATCACGCATGGCTACACTTGCGAACGAACGCAACAGCTCAGCCGGACCAGCCTGGGTGTTAAAGCATTAGGGGATTCCCCCGATCTGTCTGATGATCATTTTATATTAGCCAAGGGGAATCTGCATGACAATGGGTAGCCCCATTGTGTGATAAGCGCTTCACACTGCGCAACCCCATCCATATGTTAATATTCTCTCCCGTGCTTACGCCGCGGACCGGGCAACTCGTGAAACTGAATTATATGTACGCGAGAGCGCGTGATGCATCTAATTCTCTATCCATCTCTCTCTCTCTCTCTCTCTTTCTCTTTCTCTAGCCCCTTTTCATAGGGAGCATTACATAGCAAATCTGTTTTTACCTCGTTCCCATTCTCTGTTGTTCCTCCATTCTTCCTCTTCTCCTTCTTTTTCTTCGTCGATGTTGCTCTTCTCCCTTGTCTAGGAGGCTTTCGTACTCGTCTGAAGGAGAAAGCTTCGTTTGATGCGCTTTTAAGGAGACATGAGGGGAAGCCATCGTCTCCGCTGGAACGCTAATTGGGGATTATCAGGGAAACGAGTCGTTTGGGGTGAAGCTAGTGCTAGCCGGGGTAGCCTTGTGGCTTCGTGCCGGCGAAGGAATTCGTGATACGCGGGACAGCAAGTACCGAGATGAAATTTCGGGATGATAGAGATGGGACGAAGTATTTGTTGCGCCACGGCAAAAATTTGGAATGATTAAACGAAGATGAGTTTGATATTGGAGAAACGGTATAAAAGCGAATTTTACAGCTTTGGGGAAAAATTCGCGATGATTGACCCTCTGAAAACTTATATTTCAACTTGTTTCAGTCAATTTTTTCATAATTGCGACAATAATATCTCGTCCCTTTCCAACTTTCTTCCCAGGAGTCTCTCTCGAGCTAAACAGTTAGGCACCTGACGCTTTTCTCGAGTCTCGCTCGGGATAAACTGTGAAAGGGTTAATTATGAGCGTGAATTGGGCGATTTTCCGCTGTGGCAATATTCGCAGCTCGAAAGTTGCCTCTTCAAACGATCCAGTTAATCGTGCTTAAAAACGAGAAATTGATTCACCATCGTGAACAAGGGAGACAAGGTAATTTTAAGAGGAGACTGACCATAAAAAAAAAAGAACCTCAGGGTAAGTTACACGAAAGGAGTTATAAAAAGAAGTTTGCCTCGTATCTTTTTACGGAAAAAAATGATTGCCAGCCTATAAAAAATCAATCTTGCCGGCGTGTTTCTTGCGTTTATTAAATGACCGTGGCACGGTGGCGATAACGAACCAGCACAATGCTTCGTTAAGCGAAATTTGAAACGAGTGTGGCGAACGGTGCACACAGATATACACGAAGGACGACTTATCGAATTAGCAGGCAAGAGCGGCGCTCGAGGCGAGAGACGGAACGAAATCGCGATTCAGAATAACGCAAGTGTTCCCATAATTTACGAGCAATCAATAGGAACGACGCGGTGTGGATAATTTATATTCATATGGGCGGGCACGCCGAGCGAAAACCGACCTCGGAAACGTCTCTACGGAGGACCATTAGTCATGGCCGACCAATAACGCCGTCCGGAACCTTGATGCAAGCATTCCCCGTTGACGATAAACAGTGGCCTATCGGAGACACGGGGTTTCAGTGGAAGAAAACACCGCGGGAGGGTTGGGTGAATCGTGCTCGCCGAGGAAAAAGGAGGAGGATGTGTTGATGCATTGTCGTTGACTTGCTGACGGAGGTGGAAGTGATATTAATAAAATTTGTAGGGTGAAAATTTATTCGTGCTGTGTTAATATTAGTGCTGTTTTTGGAGAATGATTTGATTTATGGTAGGGAGGATTTTCGGAAGGGTGGTTAGACGATTTTTTATATTTGGTTTCCCAAAGATTCTTTGAAAATTATAGGAAAGGTACGTCGAATATTTTTTGCTACGCTTGTAAGGGAAGATTTTTTATGTCTGGCTTCTCGAAGATTCTTTAAAAATGATAGGAAAGGTACGTCGAATATTTTTTGCTACGCTTGTGAGGGAAGATTTTTTAGTGATTTTTGATGTCTGACTTCTCGAAAATTCTTTAAAAATTCTTTGAAAATTATAGGAAAGCTGCACCTAATGTTTTTTGTCACGTTTGCAAGGGAAGATTTTTGGAAGGGAGGTTACACGATTTTTTAGTGATTTTTGATGTCTGGCTTCTCGAAGATTCTTTAAAAATTCTTTGAAAATTATAGGAAAGCTGCACCTAATATTTTTTGTCACGTTTGCAAGGGAAGATTTTTGGAAGGGAGGTTACACGATTTTTTAGTGATTTTTGATGTCTGGCTTCTCGAAGATTCTTTAAAAATTCTTTGAAAATTATAGGAAAGCTGCACCTAATATTTTTTGTCACGTTTGCAAGGGAAGATTTTTGGAAGGGAGGTTACACGATTTTTTAGTGATTTTTGATATCTGGGTTCTCGAAGATTCTTTGAAAATTATAGGAAGGCCACGTTGAATTTTTTTTTGTTATGTTTGTAAGGGAGGTGTTAGGTTTTGACGTAAGCTTAGAATTTAAGATTTAGGTCCATTAAAGTGAAAATTGAAAGTGAATTAACGTGAATAGTGTGGGTGAATAACATGTGGTAGAAAGTTTAATACGAATATATTTGATAATAACAATTGCACAATAACGATAACGATACATAAAAGGGAATATTAATAACCTGATCAATGCTCTCTTATTCTTTCTCTCTTATACGCTCTCGCTCTCTTTGTTTTCATTAACAACGCGGTTCTACTGTTTACTCGCTGCTTCTCTCTAGGACACTGATCGTTTCCCCAATCTCGAGTCTATTCGAGCATCAGCCATATATCATGTCTATCACTCACAACATATTATTAAAACCAAATCCACAAATAGAAGTGTCTCGTGTAAAATGCAATGATAACGCTGTGATAACGAAAGGGTTAAATGTCATCGACGTTCAAAAATTCCTTCATAATTTAAATACCAGTGAATTCACCTTAACAGCAAACTCAACTTACCAATATCTCAACGACATCATCGATACCCCGTATTATCAAAAACATTTAAATTTCATCGATAACAGTATCGTTAACAGCACTTCCACACACAGCCAACAACCCTCGCCCATCAAGCAAATCCACATTACCCCATTCACCCAAGTGACAAAGAAATCCTGGAAAATCTGCACGCAACAGGAAGGAACGATCTCACCAAAAACCTTCCTCAAACATCTTCCTCCGCATCGTCGATTACTCTTTCCGAAGGATCAGCGAACCCTTCGACAGCTAAAGGTATCCTTAACTCGAGGGAAAAAGTCGGGCGAGAAAAAAGTCACCCTCTCCCACGAGACGTTATTCCTTTCGTCGCCTCGAACGGTTCCAAGCGGAAGGTGGCTTTAATTTCGGGATGAGAGAGAGTGAGAGAGAGAGGCGAAGAAGGGGGTTCGGAGGCTGGCTTTTTGCTCGAGTAGCTGTAGTGAATTCCGACACCTCGTAAAAGGGTTGGTTCGGCTGTCGACGCGGCGTCGTCGTCGACGTGAGCGTCGCCCCTTTGACAACGGCCAATAACCCTCGTCTCGTTTCGGTATCGCGATTCCAAAGGCACGCGAGCATTCCGCAGCGTCGCGCTCGCCGCGTCGTCGCCTATATCCGGGACGATAGACGGCAATCGACAGAAGAGGGGCAAAGAGAAGAGGAGGACCGCTCGTGTTACTACGATCGACCCGCTCAAAGGAGA
>NW_017100145.1:198393-202688 GCF_001263275.1 Habropoda laboriosa
TTACCGCGCTATCCGTTGTATAAGCCGCGCGTGTAATCCGGCGTGCGTGCTTCCAAGCTGCTGGAGACGGCGAAGGGTTAAAGGTGCGGCGTAAGAGCACCGAAAGTACAATTGAATAGGGTGGAAGGAGGAAAAAATTTCGCTGGACTTTGTTTGCGAGAAAGTTCGGGGAAATTACTTTTTTAGGAAATTAAGCAGCGTATTTTGTTAATTTTGTGTCATTTTAAGTTGGGTTAGGTTGAAGTACCAAAAGTAGAATTGAACGAACGATGAAGAAAGAGGTTCTACTGAATTTTATTTATGAGAAAGCTTAGGGAATTTATATTTTTAGGAAATTAAGCAATGAATTTTTGTCATTTTAACATACCCAAATAGAATTGAATGGACGATAAAGGAAAGGGGGTTTTTTTTTAGGAAATTATTTTTTTACGAAATTAAGTTAGGTCAAAGTAGAATTGCATTTACTTTTTAAATAGCCATTTAAGAATATTTAAAAATTCAATGCAGGTTCCACGAGATCGTTGGTTTTGTATATTCTCTACTTTGGAGATGGAAATATTCCTCCGTCAGGAAAACAGAATATCTCGATCAACAGGCGGAGAAAATAATTTCAAGAAGGAAAAAGGGGTAGAAAGCAAGTGGAGCGTGAACCACGCGATAACTTGGAAGGGTAGATGCTACGTTGGTTACCTGGCGTTCTTTCCATTAGCTTTCCAGTACCTACTTTCAACTTCCTAAAAATACTGAAAATTTAAACAATTCAACTCTGTACTCCTTAAAAACAATTAATATTCCAATCGTTCGTAAGTAAATCACAGCGCAAAGTGTTCTCCAAATTCAACCAAGTCTAGACTCTATTTTCTCCCCCGTATTCTCGCGATTCCCTCTCTATTCTCCAGTTGTAAAATCCAACAACGCGCTAGAAAAAGACGTATCAACTGTATAGAAAAATAGACGACAAAGGAGTAACCTGTACCTCTTTCTATATAAACGATAGTCGACCTAATTCTCCCATTAATTCTTGGAAACGTACGATACTCGGATAGCGGAAATCTTTCCCGACAATGGTACAGCAAAAGGAGAAGAAGTTCTCCGCTATCGAGACCGGAAATACGCGCGTTGCCACGGGCGAACATCGATTCCATCTGCACGGGGGCCATTAGATAATTGAGGTAAAAAGGAGAAACGAGGGAGGTTGGAGAAGGCACGGTAGTTGAGGAGCATTTGATTGGTCTAAGAAGGATTTTCGCTTGGGGGCAGCGGCGAGATGAAATCGTGGTTAAAAACCGGCCCACCTTCCCGCTTTATTGAACGAAACAGCTTGCGGTAATTGCCAAACAGGAAGTCGGAAAGCTTGGTTGCTCGGCCAATCGCTTTTCCAGAGGAACGTGTTGATCCTCTGATAACCTCTCGAATTTCCATGAATTTCTCCACCAATTACACCAACTTTTTAACTTCAACCTACTTGATACGTTCTCGTTTCTGCTTTATCTTCCTTGAAACGCCACCGGTGAAACTTCCTTGCTCGACCACTCTGGTGTTCGGTCATTCTTTCTTCAAATTCTGGGTGCTTCTCCAGTGTTGAGGGTTTCGCGAATTTTTCTTACGTTAAATTTCTTATCTCAAATATCAAATTTTCTCAAATTAGTTACCCGAAATATACTAATTACCTCAAATATTGTTTTTTAAGATTTGATATCGAAGGAAATGTTTTACGTTAATTTTCCTAATTTTTGTGGAGCATACCTTAGAATGATAGTACAGTTCTTTAAATGGAGGCTCTTCCAGAGTGGTGCCATTTTAGAATAGTCCTAACTTTTAATATCTTCTCCAACGGGGAATTGTTTAAAAGGTAATCACGTGGAAGAATTAAAATAGGTCACAGTGAACAATTTAACACACCTTTTCGTTCGACACAATACATCATAATTACACAATTCTTTTATTCTTCTTTTGTATTTTAGCCCTTTACCCTCGGACTCTTTCTCGTGCAAATCTTACCTGAACTCTGACCTTTTTCGTCTTGTTACGCGTATTTAACAAATGATTTATTTCAGAGTAAAAATTAAAACTGAAATTTGAGGCACACTTCGACTACAACGCCGAATATCTCTTATACTTCGTACTTGAAAAAAGGTACTTGGCGTGTAAAGGGTTAATACAATGTCGGTCGTTACTTAAATTCTTCACCCTGTAACAGCAAACCTTTTCTTCCCCAAGATAAACATCGACAAAGCGTTCCTTTCTCGCGAGCTTTCCGTATCGACGCGTTCGTCGAATTGAATTCGCGCGTTCTCGCGAAGGAGCCGCGTCGCGAAGTCGTTGAGAAAGTGAGGAAACGACGGGCGTTCGCCGCGGAATTGTTATTGGCACGCTAAAGCAATAAAAGTTCCCTCTCTGTGCAAATTTTCACGCACGTACCACCCGTCCAATGATACATTCATCCTCCCTCCAGAGAGAGAGAGAGAGAGAGAGAGAGAGAAAGGAAAAAAAGCCCTGTGGATTTCGCGGGACTTTTTTCTTCAGGAAATCGAGAGAAAACTTCCAAACAAAAGATGCCCCTTCCCCACCATCTTCCAACGGTGGTTCCCGTAACTTTCACCGGCGACGATAATTCCTCGATCTCGCCATTGTGTTCGAGTCGCCGATAAAAATTTTATCCCCCGCAACTTCTCGAATTTGTTCCTCCTGAACTCATAGTACTTGAGAAATACCACTAAAATTCGCGACCGGAGGGAAAATAAAAAGCGTAGGTACTGTATTTTCGCAGCAACTTTGCCCGACTATTACGACACTTCGAGTGCCTTTTATCGATCTATTATCCTTCTAGACGATGCCAAGAAGAAATTAAAGAATACCTCTGTGGCGTTCTAGTTTAGTTACAGAACTTGGTTTTTCTAAACGAAGCGTTGCACACGGTTTTTTCGAATATTAGAATATTCCAATCCCAGTGGAATTTGGATCTTAAGTTTGCACAGTTGAATTATTCGAATAATTCGGAGAATTGCGAAATATTCGGTACAATTCGGAATTCTAACACTTGGAACATTCGAATCTTCCGAATTATTCGAACCTTCCGAATTATCCCAATTATTCAAATAAAGAATTCGTGTTCGGAATGATCTTAATTATTCGAATTATCCGAATAAAGAATTCGTATTCGAAATTATCCGGATTACTCGATTTATTTGAATAAAGAATTCGTATTCGAAATTATCCGAATTACTCGATTTATTTGAATTCGTATTCGAAATTATCTGAATTATTCGAATTATCGGAATAAAGAATTCGAAATTATTCAAATAAAGAATTCATATTCAAAATCAATCCGAGCTATTCGAATAATTCAACTATTCAAACTTTAACAACCCTTATTTCAGATTTCCTGGCATCTCGTTGCAAGAGTTAATCAAATTGAAGCATTCAGGAAAGATAAGTTAGAATTGCAATTCGCTAAACTTCCTGTACCGTTACAATATCTCCGTATTAATTTAAATTTCTAATACTCGTACCTCGTCCCTTCGTTTTCTCCTCTACGCTTTCTTTCCTTCTTCTTTTTTCTTTTTCACACAAAAGAATCAACGAAGAGAGTCGCGAAGAAACTCGCGTTTCCGTGGCCGCGCGTACATCCTGCTCAGCGAGGGAATTGTTTTATACGGAAGAGATATAGCGAAAGGAGCCATGTACAAACCGCCTACATGCAAAGGCACACGCGACTCTATTACCAGGGCGCGTAAGTCCTTGCTAGCGGCAGAAGTAAATTTTACTTCGTGTGCCCTAAGTAAGTTTAGCTTCCTTTAGCGCGCGCGCGCTCTCGCGTTCACCATGCGGATAAGTTTTGCCGTGGGGGGCTCGCAAATTTTCCCGCAATTACGCGGCTGCGAAGATACCGACACCCTCCTCCTACGCTCTTGCTAAAAGAGACACGAGACGGAAACGCAACGCTCCTCTTGCCGGTAATCACGATTAATTTTAATATCTACTTTCTTCTCGTAACAAGTTGGGAAATAGGAGGGCGAGTTAAGAATTGGATAGAATAAGGATAGATAGATGTGTTTAGATCGTTTAAGTTGACAAGTGATGGTGAGGACAGGGATTGGAAATTAGGGATTTTGTTATCAGAGAATAAGTGAATCTTGAGACTTCGAATGGAAAGAATTTTAAGTTTTTTTTTATGATTTTATTTGCTTTTTGCGAATTTTAATTCTCCACAAATTTTCAGTTCTCCACAAATTTTAATTCTCCACAAATTTTAATTCTCCACAAATTTTCAGTTCTCCACAAATTTCAATTTT
>NW_017100145.1:202840-206563 GCF_001263275.1 Habropoda laboriosa
TCTCCAATTTCAATTCTCCACAAATTTCAATTTTCCACGAATTCGAATTCTCCGCAAATTTCAACCTTCAGTATCAAAATAATATCACCTTTTTTCTCATCGAAAGAACTTTCTTCGCGAAAGAAGTAATTCGTTTCCGAGTTTCGGCCGAAGAATCGCAACAACGTTGAGCACCCTTCTCGTTCAGAAGACGCTTCACAATCGACGCGCGCAATTTCATCGGCTACAAGAAAGAGTTTGGGTCATCCAACGCTGACGGTTTCTCAAATCGATGGCAAAGACGAATCGCACTGAGAAACTCGAGGCAGACGATCGTTCGAAATCATTTGCCGGAAAATTAAAAGAAAACTGCCACGCTGAAAAGCGTGTTGCTATAGAACGACTTTAAAAACGAGCTTTAAGAACGACTTTAAAAAACCTTTATCCTCGCGACGATCAATTTTCAATTTACTTCAAATAATACAAGTGAGATCAGACGTTCGTACTTTTTCATCCTCTTTATTGGAGTTTTCGCACTTTGAAAGCAGACTATGACGAGACTCGTGCAATTTTTAAATTCAGATAGAAGTCAAGAATTTTATAAATATACCCTGACAAAGTAAATTTCAAATTTTTCCTAAAAATTGAATATTATAGTCATTAATTTCCGCCAATTCAATGTTTAATATTTGAGAAATTCAATCATTTGGGTAATTTTCACAGTAACTTTTCACAGCACAGACCATCTAAATAGCTATCAGTTTACGTTGATAATAAAATTAATTTTTCCATTCAATCTTATTTTTTTTAAAACGGAATACAACTTATTTTTTGACTCGTTCTTCATTCCTTCCTTCACACCAATGCAAGATTTGTTCATTCTTCCTTACCTTTTTTTTAAAGAGGGTGTAACTTATTCACTCACTCTTCGTTCTTTCCTTCACATCAATGAAACATTTTTTCATTCTTTCTCACTTTCTCCTGTAAGGGAACGTAACTCATTTTTTAACTCATTCTTCGTTCTTTCCTTCACGGGAGTAACGAAAAATCATGTACCAACACCTCAAGAAAAACAGAATTAAAAAAACGTAAAATTAAAAAGGAATCTTTTCAGGATCAGAACGAAATCCTTTACCCCCGGTTCGTTTTCGCGGGCCGTTCTGCTCGTAAACCGTTCCCCCATAAAACGTCGTCTCGGTGGTGGTGTATGGCACGTCGCCACGCTTCGAAAGGCGGAGCGGGAAGTGGGTCGAGTACGGAAGAAGGACGTTGATCAGCATTCGTATGATCGTCTCGATCGACGATCGCTGCCAAAACGTTTCATCGGTTTCCCTTCCAGCCACGCGAACGACCCGTTCAAGATTGCGCAACGTGGAAAATTTACAATACCGCACACGCTGCAGCGCGCGGATCGTGGATTAAAACGCGAAATTTCGTCGAGGAATTATTCCGCGGAGAGGAACTCTATAGTCTAGCCGTGGCTCGCGCTCCTTTCGTTTCCACTCGCGGAACAGAAACAAACGTTTTCCACGATTTGCGTTCGCGTTTCCGTGTCCCACTGCTCGCGTTCAACCGCCTCGAAACTGTTATTCCGCGGCATAACTCGTGAACTTTTTATTTTTCCGCCACTCCACGCGCCTTCTTTCTCGTTCCCCTCGTCTTTAATGGAACCTTACAGCGCTCGCGAATTCCTGTCGCTTCGCGACACCCTGTCCCTCGTATCGAGATTCTTCCTTTTTCACGGAATATCTGGATCCTTTCCCTTGCCATTTGTACTTTGTTGGACAAACGAGGGGTTCCTTCTTCTTGCAATTTTCTGTTCACTGCTGAGTTGCACTCTTTTCCGGATTTCACGGTTTAACGTGGATCACTCGGCTCAGAGAGGATTCTGAATTTTTGTTTCTGAAAAGTTGCTCTGCGCATGCGCGAAAGCGACTCGCGCCAATCGGTACCGATCCTGTTTTGTTATTCTAGACATGGGACCTCCGCCACGTGTGTGGTTCGACTCTCAGTGGTTATTCATCGGAATATTGTAGGAATCGATGACGGAAAAATATTGAGGGACCCAACGGGAATCGAACCCGGGACCCTCGGCTTAGCAAGCCGAGGCTTTGCGCGCTACGCCAACCACTCCCTCTTCATTCTCCCCTAGAGGTTTCCTATTTGGGTATAGAGGCCCCGATACTACAATATTGCAATCCATACTTATTCTAATATACACTACCGGCCAAAAGTTTGGAATCACCGGGCATTGCAATTTACACAAAAATTTCCAGAAAAAAGTCAGCGACTTTGAGAATTTTTTATCATCCTGGAAGGTGATTCCAACAGTTTCATTATTAGGAACTTGGAGAAGTTTAGAATTCGATAAAAGAAATTCCTAATTTTTCAGATGGTATTATGAAAATATTATTTTCATTTTTATTATATATTGTGAAAAATCTGCATAGATTTTTGCATATTGTGACAAATTTTCAGAATTTTTTAAGAATATCGTGACAAATATGTATCACTAAATATATTTGATAAGACAGTGATTGGATAAATTAAATTGCCAAGTAACTCGGCGGTGACTTTTTAAAGACAGATTCCTGTGGTAAAGGGTTAAAGGGCCTTTCACTTTTAAACGATCGAAAAGTGGCTGTCTTTGTGAATTTTTTGCGAGAAAACTAAGAGAGCTATTGAAACGAAGCTTGCCACGGTTATTACTCACATCTTAAACTGTACACTCAATTTTTTTGGTGGTAAAATACAGTACAGCAAGGAAGCTAGAATAATGGAAGTAACACTGTCTTGAGAGAATACGTAGGTTGAATTATTAGGCAATATTGGTAAAACGTTCTTTAATATGCAAGAATGTAAAACAGCAAGTGTTTTGGAATAAAAGACGTACGATTTGAATCACTTTTGCGACCACCAATACATGTTTCAAGAGGGCAGCCAGGCTTTTCGCAAATGAAGAAATGTATTATGTATGATATACGAAGAGTCGGTGAATTCTTTGTTCAACCTTAAAGGGGACGATTCTACGTCGGAAAAATAAGCGAAAAGAAATGTAAGGTAGTTTCCCCTTGCGAAACCTTGTTTTCCAGTAATTTATCATTTCGCGTAAAAGTTCTTTTATTCATCTCTGACCTATAAAACAATCTTCCAAATCCTACAACTTCGTCCAAATTCGTTAATGTCGTTAAAAACAAATTCACCTCGCACAAGAACACTCTAAATACCCAAAAAAAGTTCCATTTTCACGTTCCGTCTACACTTTCTCCACAGTGCCCCTTCGAAAACCCGGCGTTCCCAGCGATCTAATTCCCACACAGCCGCATTTCAAGCAGAAGCCACGTTTCACAGACCGCTGTAAAGCAAGAAGAAGGAGAAGAAAGGAAAGCGGGTAGTCGCGTTCAAAGACGACAGCGAGAAACAATCGTCGTCGCGCGTAACGGTCCCAAAGGCGATCGTTTTTCGTCGGGTGTCGGCCACGCGCTCCTCTCCCGCTTTCCATTTTAATAAAGCGGAAACGTTTTTCCACTCGCGACGGAGAGAGGAAGAAAGAGAGAAGGAACGCGCGTCGTCGCCACGAGGGGTTGGAGATCCCCCGCGCGGCGTTTTGAATCGAAGCCGCGGGTTGAGTTTCCACGGGCCGTCGACGCGGACCCTCCGCAGCCGCGGTCGCTCTCCTGTAACCGTTTTCATGTGTAACGCACCGGTCCGCGGACAAAAAAGGACCGCGTAGAAACGCAACGC
>NW_017100145.1:206599-207059 GCF_001263275.1 Habropoda laboriosa
CGGGGGGAGAAGAAAAAACGAACGAAAAAAGGAACAACAACGAGAACAAAAAAAAGGAAGAAGGAAACGACGAGCAAGAAATAGACGATAAAAAAAAGGGAGATAGATAAGGATGGAAGGGGAGGGGGGAGAGGATGGCGCGTTGCGGGAAATTGCGAGAGAGGGTACCATAAAGGTGTTCCTCGCAGTGTTGCAGAAGCGTTGAATGCGTCTAGACAGTTCCACTTCATGCGATGAAAAAAACACCGCAAGCAACTCACGTCGATGTAAAGTTTCATTATTTACGCTGGTGCACTACCGGGTCCGACGCATCTCTCTCTCTCTCTCTCTCTCTCTCCTAGCCTAACGCTTTTTTTCAACCCGATTCCCGCTACCCCCTCTTCACTACTATTTAAGTTCTCTTTTTTGTATATTTCTACGAATGCTACCTGGTGAACGCGTGGAACCGACAGGGGTGGCT
>NW_017100145.1:207081-261032 GCF_001263275.1 Habropoda laboriosa
ACGCTCGTGCGGATATTCAGTTTGCGGGGCTTCTTGGTGCGCTTTGGAACGAAGCATGTAAGACTGGGGTGTTTTTGTTTTTTTTATAGATTACACCTGAAAATTGTGGAGAGCTACCTAGAGTGAATCCTCCTTGTGTTCTGGAAAAATTTAGGAGACGTTAGTTATCACGAGTATGAGATATGGTGTGGAAACCATACATGGACTTAAAGTCGTGTGGGAAAATTTTGAAGTGAGACTGGAGATGGGAGCTTTCGGGTTTGGAATTTTTGGTGAAGAGTAGAATTGATTGTGGGAGAATTTTGAGAGGTTCTGTTGAGTTAGGTGAACTTGTTCGCTGTCCAGGAATTTTTAAAGTAGCGTTCATTCGTATATAGGGTGTTCTCGCTCTAATTTGCCCCATGATTTTTCACCTAGCTGCGACAATGCAATGGAAAATTGTTATTAACCAAAGTTGGTCTGTTTTAAGTGGACAATATGTGATGATAGTAAAAATTTCGAAGATAGTTCGTTTTCATAATGAACCCAAGGTTTTTCGCTCTAATTTGCCGCAGGATTTTTCACCCATTTGCGACGATGCTATTAAAAATCAATATCAACCAAAATTTATCTGTTTTAAATAAACAATGTGTGACGGTGTTGGGACTCGCGCTGGTTTATGACCCGCAGACCGAGAGGTCCCAACGCCTTGACACCCCCACGCGCTAAGGACCCCCAACCTGTGCCAGGGTTTCCCCGGAGGCAAGAGAGGGGCGTCAAGGCTCTTATACAAGGACGCGTTAAATAGGAATGGAGAGAATTATATTAGAACGAATTAGGACGAGGTGTCCACGACGGACGGATTAATAAATATAGTTTTAAATAATCCTGACAAATATTATTTAGACGAAACAGCCCTCACACAAGTACCCTAAGTTTCTCCATTCGGCGTCTCTATCAACTGACGTCTTGATTAACTCGATCAAGGGCCGCGAGTAGAGCAGCTCTCCTCTTCTTCGGTGAAAACTGTGAAACACGAAAAATCACAAAAAGAAAGAAACTATTTACCAATTAACAGTTCAAATTCTCGTTGTTCTCGCGGTCAGCAGCGATTCGAAGCTTTCCCCCTAAGCAAGTACCCGCAGCTTAAATCTAAGAGGTGGTACTCTCGAGGAGAATGATAATCCAGAGAATCCGGTGCATTTCTCGCGACGGGATTCCCTGATTCCAGGATTCCTCGCGCGCTGACAGTGTCCTATCTCGCCAACGCGTACCCAGCATAAGCGGCATTTTTATCGAGACCGCGTAGACTCCACGGCATTTCTCGCATCGATCTTCCCTCGTTAATCGACCGATGGCTCTGCTCCTCTCGAAAGGGGACGCGAACTCTGCGAGCGATCGCGGAAGCTGTGGAAGCCCGAAAAAGAGGAGAGCTGCTCTACTCGCGGCCCTTGATCGAGTTAATCAAGACGTCAGTTGATAGAGACGTCGATTAATTGATGCGCTGCCCGAAGCGAACCGGAGCTCAGTGACGTGCCTGTTAACATAGACGTTGATTAATCGTCGAAACCCTTAATCGACGCGTCCCGCGGACTGATACACGGGTCGAGGGGCGAGAATGATCTGTCTAATGACTGGAACGAAGAAGAAACTACGGTGTGTTATTGCTGGTACGATGCTTGGATACTTTTGTTCGTCGGACAAATAATCAATTAAAGCGAGCTAACCGATCGACGACTTGTTTGGTAGAATCAGCTGTTTTGCAGCTGAGAGCTAGACCGACGTGAGTGTTTCATTGTAATTTTTAAGAAGAGGAGGATATGGAAATATTTTTTATATTTTGTGTAGGGTAAATAATTCTGTAAGTGAAGAAAGTGTAGTATGACGGGGTATATCGAATTGTGAGAGAATTAGGGTTGGGTTTGTTTCACTTTGAGATGGAGAATTAGTAGAATTGGGTTTGTTTTTTGAGGAAACTTTTGTGTTTTCTGTAAGATTTAATACGATCGTGACTGGGGCAGTTCAATTAGCTCGAAAAAGTCAACTAGCCCCAAAATACACACGTGATCGATCACTGTATCCCTCAAACATCTTCAATCAGACCTCGATCAACACACTCCTGGTAACCAAAGGACAGACCAAACCCGTAGCCAGAGGCGCAATCACATCGAGTTCGATGGAAGATAATCTTCCATGTTGTATCTCGAGTGAAGTAAATTATTCAAGTGTACGCTGTGAACGTGTTCTGTTATTTATTTATTTATACACGCATGCGACCGTTTCGATATAGAGTAAAGTAGAAAAAGAGGAGACGAAACGCGTAAGAAAGAAATTAGGCTGAATCAGATAACCTATACACTCCCTTTCGTAAGTATTAGGTCACTTACTGAATATAACTCAAAAAAGATATTGAGCCTAAAATCTCAAAAGATTTTTGCTAATTTTACCAAGTTTTACACTAAATCTTACCAAGGAATGTAGCTTAACTCACCCCAAAAGTGAAAGAAAGTAAAGCGAAATGATGGTGAAACAATGAGAGGTTCGAAGTCCCGAAAAATGTAGACAACAGTGTCACGATTTATGCAAAACACAAACGAAGAGGGTGGAATCAGTTAATTCCCCATCTGTTTCCCGTGTCTTTGTTCCGTTATTGCAAAGTGGAGGAACGAGCGAACAAAGGGCGGAAAGAGGGAGGGAAAACCGAAGGTTCATAGAGAAGGGAAATGAGGAAACCAGGATACGCGTGGACGATTCGTTTGTGTCGTGTATAGAGTCGCGATGTGTTGGACGTGTGCGGTTCCATCTGAGTCGATACGATCGTCACCGGCCACATGTGACGTGATCGCTTCACGGTGAACACGCAATTGCGGGCCTGCGTGCGGTGGAAAGCGGCCGTTAAAACCACCTTTTCGTGATGGATGATATTATTTGGGAGTTTAGCGACGCGTCCACGACTGCTCTGTGGGATCTTGATTAATTTGGTTTGATAGAGGCCGGTTCACCGGGTTCTGGTCACTCTGAAACTCTCGATGCTATGTTAAGTTCGGTACAGTTGTTTTAGCAATTGTATACTTTTAAATAGATGAATCGCTTTTTTAGTAAATATTGAAAAATGTTCTTTCGTAAATCGGTAAATTGATAAATAGGCGAAATTGACGATATCGATGACTGTAAAAATAGTCTGATGTATACCGTGTTTGGGCTCGTATATTCGTTTCTGATAAAACAGAAATTGGGGAAACTTTATTTTTCATCGATCGGAGTGATTAATCATCGTTTGTTGCTATCCGTGCGTCGAATTCTGGTGAATTCGATGATTTAATCGCTGAGGTAGATTCTAAATAGTGGAAAGTAGCGAAGTTGCTTATATGTATCGCTTTGAAGTGAATTTTGAAACCTGTAACCCAATTTTTTAATATTTCTTTCGACTCCTTTTTGAGGAGTTGAAATTGGTTGTTTTGGAACTAAAAAATTTGTATTTGCGCTGCTGTTTAGTGTGCTGGAACAGCTCGTTTTAACGAGCATTATGAAATTGCTTGTCTTCCTTAGAATTCTGTCAGACTTCCCTTTTTAATATAGTTTGAATAGATCATCGTCTTAATGAACGCCGTAACATTGTTTCTTTTCTTTGGAATCTTTGTTAGACTTCATTCTATTATGGTTGAAATAGGTCAGCTTAGTGAATAGCATGAGATTGTTTGTCTTCTTTACTACCTTCTCTTACTTCTTTAGAGAACTCCGTTTTAACATACTTGGAACAGTCATCTGAACCTTTTCTCTGTGTAGAAAGTGAGTCGTGCAGGAAGTCGAGTGTAAAATTGTGTGTTTCGTAATGTAGTTACACCAAGTTGATTACGCATGAATGATTATAATTAACAGGATGATTTAACTTGTTAAAAAGTACTGGACTTTTAATTTTAACGCATCCTGAAAGGGTTAAAGCTGCTTCTTCTCCCTTGAGACTCTCGACTTTGAAAAGTTGTGAACGAAAGTTGCAGTTTTTTAAAACTTTCTACGTAGCCAATAAGCTCACCTATACTTGTCCAATTCTGATACTCATATTTGACGGAAAAATATAATTTCCGTAGTTTTCAGATTAGAAAACAAATATTTTACCATTACACAAATAAAGGCAGCTTTGTAATAATTTTCAGTCCCAAAATCTCCAGCAACAATTAAAATTCACCGGTAAAATTAAATTCAAAAATCCTACCCAAGTTTCTCAAGATGTGAGCATAAATACAGACTTCAAACTTTGTAACAAGAATTGATCTACTCGTTAAATACGATTTAATAAGAAAAAATTCCTATCTTGTATAATTTTTCCTCGAATATTTTATTTTCCTGTGAATTTTCTCAATAGAAAGAGAATAAAAATCCTGCACAGGTTTCTCAAGATACGAGCATAAATAGGATTTCAAAGTTTGCGACAAGAATTGATTTACTCGTTAATATAGCGCTTTTCTTAAGTACCATTTAAGGGGATCTTGTAGTGTGACGGCCGTTTTTTTTAGGCCTTCTTTGCTAATTTATTACAAAAGTACGGTAACAGTTATTAACACGAGCTTCATTCCTGTGTATTTACTTATCCTTGAAGAATCATTACAAATTTTTTTGTTGGAAAATAATTAAATATGGCTGCTGTGGAACACGTCAAACAGGAGCATGAAAAAAAAGAGTAAGTCCATGGTTGCTATGATTTGAGCTATTCTGCTTATCAAAAATAAAAAAATCCAATTGATTCTTATTTAGTATGCATGTCGCTATGGTCGGTAGTAGAATAAACGAAAAATATTGAAAATGAAAAAAATGGCCGCACTTTGAATACGAAGTATCGATTTTTTCGACTTTTTTTCGTCTTTCAGAGGCTCTAAAAATCAGAAAAATACATATTTTGGCATAATTCTACTACCGACCATAGCCACGCATGTTCTGAAGACATGTGCAAAATTTGAGTTCGGTAGTTTTTGCCAGATCATGGCAACCATTTCAGAAAACATGGTTCCGAGAAGAACGCGTTTAAAGTTTTCAGTGCAATTTAGATTCTCCCTTGATGTGCCACACTAAACGAGCTATAACTTCGTTATTTTACTGAAAGCAACTATAAAACTCCAGGAGTACATTCTTAAAGAGTTGTACTTTCGATATACGCCAAAAAATAAAGATCGATTTTTTGAAACAGTCACACCAGAAGACCCCCTTAATAAAACGAAAAAGTTCCTTTCCCGAATTCTCAAAGAATTCGCCGACCCTTTGAAATCCAGCAACGAAAAGAAAACCCATGCTACGCGGTGCCTCCTGAATGATTCGTTCCCGCGTCCGTAGAAAATTCCGGCAAACACGGCCTCGTTATACATTCTTTTTCAAACTGTACGTCGCGTCAAACGCGGCCGTGCGTTCGTCCACTAATTTAAATTGCCGTTTCGTCGTCGACGAGAGTATTCCTAGGAGTAATCAAGTTCCTCTCTCCTCTCCACCATATATGGGACCTTCCAATTATTTTTCATCCGTTTCAAAGTCACACGAGCGAAGTCTCAGCTACCCATTTGACGCTTCGCGACTCTTTCTTTCTTTCTTTGCGCTAGACGAGGAGAATTCGTAGCGACGATTTCGTCTCTGCGATACAAAACGACGACGCCCCGTCGAGCACTTTCGCCTCCTTTCAGATGCTTGGTTGCCGTGAGCTTTCGCGTAGGATATCGACGAATCGCGGCGCGGCGGTTCGGCGCCCTACGCCGGGAAATTTCACCGCTGGCTCGCCACGCTCGCGTGAAAACCGCGGTTCCACTTGGCTGGAGACTTCCGTTTGTCACGAGGGTTCGAGTGACGGGTGTCTGGGCTTTCCTTGTGAAAGGATCCACCACCAGCTTCTTCCGTCTCTTTAATATTTTTAAAAGCTTTCTTTAAAAACGTTTGTCTACGCGAGCTCGGTAAATCGTCGTTGATACTGGTTCTGCTGCGGTTGTTTGGAGGATCGAGCATTGTTTCGCGGTTCGGTATTAGCGGAAAGTAGCTTGCTGTCGCGGGGGATTGAAATACGGGGTCTGAGTGATTGGTGAAGTTAGTTTGTTAGTGGTTATTGCAGATGTAAATTGTTGGGCTTGTTCGTGATTGGTGGCTTGACTTCATTGCTGAAGAATACGGTGAAATTATTAGGATTTTACGCTTTGATCAGGGAAATAAGAAAAGATACGGTAATTAATGAAATCTCGTACAAACGGTTTATTCATGATTGGCGGTCAAACTTTATTACAGAAGTTCGTCTCCATTTTTCTTCGTTCGCGAGAAGAATGATCATGGTTGATTAGAATTTTTACATTTTGATAAGAAAAACAAGAGAAAGTACAATAAGTGAATTTATTTCCTACAATCTTTGGTTGATTTTTCTCACAATTCCGAAATATCCTGTATAAAATAAAAAGAAGAGAAACACTTTCGCTATTTTTTTTAGCAACCCTTCCGTTGCAATTCCACGCGTATTGCTGACGTGCGAGCTCGAAGATGATCGAATTTTTCACGCAAAGTGCACGACTGGAAGTGTCCATTGTCAGTGTCAGTGTCGCGATAAAACGTGTGGAAACAGAGTAGGTTGGAAAAGGGCGGAGGGAATCTGTAGTCGATGGAAAACGTCAGATCGCATGGGTGACTTGTTACTCCTCGTTGAATGACCAGCATCCGTATAAAGACAATTCCCTTCCGGTCGCTGCTCGCGACGTCTCGAGAATCTGTACTCTGGCCCGTTCATCTTTGATCTGTTCGGCTGAACGTCGCGAAACACGCGACGACGGTTCGTGTCACGGCGATGCTCGAAGAACGACGTCTCGTCCCACCGTTCTCCATTTTTCATTCGGCCGCGACGGCTCGTTTCAGCCTGAAACCCGTCGCGATGGTAAAAGCCGTGGACGGTGTGTCTGGGGGAAAAAGGGGGCGAATTTTGTACGAGATGAAAATCTCCAAGTGTAGGATAATATTTGATCGTGTAATACGAAACGTCGTGTTTGTCTCGATTGACGACTGATACGAGCCCTCGGATTCCTCGACGGTAACTTGACAAGAACTGTGGGAAGAAATTAACGTATCGATGATGAATCGAGTTGACACGAAAAGCTCAGAATTTTCAGTTCTGAGTTTCAGTATTCTGAGTCTCGGAGTTTCTGAATTTCTGAGTTACTGAATTTCAGAATTTTCAATTTCCGAGTTACTGAGTTTCAGAATTTTCAGTTTCTACGTTTCAGAATTCTGAGTCCTGAGTTTCAGTATTCTGAGTCCTGAGTTTCAGTATTCTGAGCCCTGAGTTTCAGTATTCTGAGTCTCGGAGTTTCTGAGTTACTGAGTTTCAGAATTTTGAGTTTCGAAGTTTCAGCATTGTGAGTCTCGAGTTTCAGAATTTTCAGTTTCTGTGTTTCAGAGTTTCCGAATTACTGAGTTTCAAAATTTTCAGTTTCTACGTTTCAGAATTCTGAGTCCTGGGTTTCAGTATTCTGAGTCTCGAGTTTCAGAATTTTCAGTTTCTGTGTTTCAGAGTTTCCGAATTTTGAGCTTCTGACTTTCAGAATTCTGAGTTTCAACATTTTGTTTCAGAATCCTGAATTTCTGAGTTAAGTTTGCCAGTTTTTCTGAGAATCTGAGTTTTTAATTGAGGAAAGGGATAATGGGAAATGATTCTTATAGTTAAACAAATTAGAACTACTGGCATATCTAAAAGGGAGAAGTAGAGGATGTGCAAAAAAATTATTCTACACGCAGGTTTCTTTCAAACAGTGGTACAAGAATAATTAGCAAAATGTTAAAATACAGGGCCCACTAAAAGAAAAACACGAAGGATATGTGCAAACAAAATAATGGCCGCGTTACTGGTAAAAATATAGCATGCATAACGTGAATTATAATTTGTAATATGAGAAATGTAATTTATAATATAATATAAGCATTGGATAAACGAAACGGAGAGAACGTGTATGCTGTGCAAAAAGAAATTAGGAACAGTAGTAACAGATACGTACATATATTACGACAAAAGATGAACCTACAGAAAGAACTATTACCAGAGGTGTATTGTATGAATTTAACAGTAGAATACTAAACAATAAAATATACAAATAGACCCATATAAAGCAAAATATACACGTTGGAGTAATTTTTTCACAGATTAGTTTAATAACACAATCAAAGGCACAATAACACAATTATTCACACTATAATTATCAAAACTGACAAACTGGACGTTCTTTTCTTCCACAAACTCAAAAACGATACTTCATACAACACTCGTTCAAGTCATTTATTTTCCAAGCGAATGTACCGTAATACCAAAGTTCCCCCGTTTCATCTACCCAATAGCCACTCAGAAAAATAACTCAAGCAACCCAGCAAAACCCCAAATACCTTCCCTCGAACCTTCCATTAAAAAAGTCAGCATAAAGCAAAGAATCGAGAAAGGAACCGAGCGAACTAACAGCAGCAGTAACAACAACAAACGGAAAAGTCTGAAAAAGGGAGAGAAGAAGACGGGACGGCTGAGAAAACCGGGTTGATCGAATTTTTCGCAGCACTTTAGTTCATGATCCACGCGGGGGCGCAAACTCGCGGAACGACATTACCGGAAATGTAATACCCATCTTGATTACAGAACGGCCGTGGGGCGTTTCCGTGGTGATGCTTCCTCTGTGCTGCTTCTGCTGGCTGCCCTGCCTACGTAATTTCCATCCGACGGTGAAACCACCTTCTTCTGTGAACAGGCCTCTGTGTGTTTCCATCGTTGAAACGCCGCGCCGCGTCGCGTTCCACGCTACTTTTCTCTTTATCTTACGACGATGCCAGACACTGACATTGTCCTGCTTCTCTTCTTCTCCTTCGTTGCCGTTACACGCATCGTCTAACTCACCCTCAAACCTCTCCCCCTCCTCCTCCTTCTCTCTATTCTACGTTGTGCTTTCACGCCCTCGGCACTTTTCCTTCCACCCGTTCCGCTTTCCAATTTATCCCTTTCGTGCTTGCTACCTCTCTCTCTCTCTCTACTTCCGAGATATTAAACCGTAGTTCTCTCTACCTTTGATCCGCGGCTGGGTACACAATGCTCGGTCTCAAGCCGTCCCACCACGTTTCCGTGTCTCTCCTATCATCGATTGTTGCGTTAATCGCCCACCGAATCACGATTACTGCTTAATGGAGAGGAATATTTTGGCGTATTAACGCGAAACGTTAAGGAGGAGTCGCGACGCCCTCGCTGGTTGGGTTTAAAGGGAATGGAATTTGGAGAGGAGGGATCGTATTAGGTTCGATTAAACGCGGCAACAATTGAGAATTGTAGCGTTGTACTGTGAGTGCTCCTTTCGAGGTGTGTGCGAGAGGTTTCTTGGGAATGCGGAGGTTGCTCTGTGAGGTGGAATTTTTGGGATTGTGCGTTTTGGGGCGAAGGAGAATTTTTTTGAGAATTCAGAGTGTTGTAGTTTCTTAGAAATTTTGAATTTTGGAATCATTATACATTTTGGGGCAAAGGAGAATTTTTTTAAGAATTCCGACTATTATAGCTTCTTAGAAATTTAGAATTTTGGAATCATTGTGCTTTTGGGGCAAGGGAGAATTTTTCAAAAAATACAGAGTATTACCATTTCTCAGAAATTTGGAATTTTGGAGTCATTGTGATTTTTGGGCAAAGGAGAATTTTTTTAAGAATTCAGGCTATTATAGTTTCTTGGAAATTTGGAATTATAGAGTCAGTGTGATTTTTGGGCAAAGGAGAATTTTTTTAAGAATTCAGGCTATTATAGTTTCTTGGAAATTTGGAATTTTGGAGTCATTGTGATTTTTGGGCAAAGGAGAATTTTTTTAAGAATTCAGGCTATTATAGTTTCTTGGAAATTTGGAATATACACGACCCGAAGATCCCTCATTTCCCTAAGAAGACAGCCCCCAAAACCATGTGCCCCTGCCTATTCCACTTATGACGAGGATTTCTCGATCGAAACGTCCTCGTTCAAAGTGACCCGCGGTCGCACGTACAAGGCAAAAAGAGCGTTTGACAGTGGCGGGCTCAGCCGGTATGGACGTACGTACATATACAGTCCGTGACAACGAACGCAAAAACCCTCCCCTCTGTGAATCTCTGTGGCCCCTCAAAGGGGCTAACTTAAGCTGGCTTGTCTGTCGCGTTGAGCCCTGGGTATTACGTCAAAAGCGGATCCGGAATGCAAAGTGTCCGGCTAGACAAAACGCTAGAAAGAGAAACGTTCGTCGAAGAATAGAAACAAGGGTGGTTTTTGGTATGGAATCGTTCGTCGATTAAATTTGTCACGGAGGATCGAATAGATCGAGGCACGTTTAAGCGAACGCTTTACGATTGTTTAGACGTGATTCAAACGTAGAAACGGGGGGGTGGTCTTTTGATAATTGTTTCCACGACGGTTGGAAGAGAGTTGGAAGCATCGTAGACCTGGCTACGAAAGAGGAGAGAGTTATAGAAGGAAGTAATTTAGTCGGCGAGTAAATATTGGCGCAAACAAAGACCATCCCTCGACCGGAGTCTGCAAACGCTGCTGAATCGCGAGATACCTATATATATATATACTATATTAGGAACGGAAACGATGCGAGGAGATGGTAGAAAATCGCCTGACTTTCTTCCTGGCACCTGCGAGATTTTCAGCTTTGCGGAGGATAAAGCTGCGTCTGTGTACCTTCAATGAAACGATAGAAGTGTTTGTTCGATGAAGTAGACGGGTATTCTACGTGAAATTGCACGCTTTCTGCCAATTGTGTCACCGTTTTCTTCAAACTAAATACATTTATTAATAGCCATGAGAAGCTAGCTTGAAAGAGCGAAATTTCAGCTTCCTCCAACTTTCTGAAGTGTTGAAAAATCGAGTGAAATAGTGTAAATCTTCAATTTTAGAGAAACTTACGTACGACACAGTTTCCAAAGAAATATCCGACACTTTCCAAATGTTAATTAACAAAATAATGTCACCTGCAGCCTATTTTACACCTAGCCCTCAATAGTCAATCCAAACTCGCATCCAGTCGCTCCAAAACTACCTTCTAATCTTCTCCATCTGCACCAGTCCACCGCGGAAGATAATCAGGTCTTGTTGCACTCTTCAAAAAAAAAGGATCCATTTGTACAAGAAACTTGAGGCAGCAATGTGTGGTGTGGGATCAAGCGAGCAGGAAGAACGTTCCATCATCCGGTTCCCCGAGCTGTAATAAAAGCTGAACCATCAACAAGACCAGCCACCGGAGCAGAGCTAAGTGAGAAAGAAAGAAGAAAAGCTGCCGAGTGAGAGAGAGAGGGAGGGGTGAGGCTAGGGCGAAAACAAAAGCGGCGTAAAAATGTTGAGTGGTAAGAACGAAGTGCGAAACCATAACGGCGGAATGAGATCTCGGGCGCGACACACCAGCCTGTTGTGAAACAATGTCAGCTCGTCTGGCCTGCCGAAAAGCTAACGGAGAATATCGCAGGAGGCGACAGCTGAAGGGACGAGTTTGAAGATGAGAAGGGCTAGGTATCAAGACGACAACAACCAGTCTCTCCTACGATGACGTGGAAAATGAAGAAGAAGAAAGAGGAAGGAAGGAGGATGGTTAAGCCGGTGGCTGGATATTGCGCAGTGGCGCAAACAAAAACCACCCAGGCTAGAAATCCCCCTTCGAAGAAGCTCGGTGGTGGTTCCCTCCATAGCGAAGAAAAGTCCTCTGCTAGAGCCAGTCAGCCCTTGGCTTCGCGTCGGCCAGGGATGAACGCAGCTATCTCTCCCGCAAAACATATAAACTTGGCCAGCAGAAGGCAAGAAACTTAATTCACTGGAAAATACACAACAGATAAAGGTCTTTTCAGACGTGGTTCGCGGCTGGAGAGAGAGGAGATCCTTGGTCGTTCCCTCGTATTGCTGGTGGAAACGAGTTGGTCGCACGCTACTGCCGCTGCATCTACCAAACCCCATCCTACACTCCTTCATCCTCTTATTCTTCTTCTTTTACTCCTCTCCGCGGCCGTGTCGTCTAAATGAGGCCGACCAGGCGAAAGCCGCTGCTTCTGTGTCTGACTATACGTCCACTGCAACTACTTGGTACCCTGCCCTTAATGCCCGGCAAATAATCGTAAATATTTTCAATGTCAACCGGCGGTTTTATCCTCTTTTCGTTCGTTCCTTTTTAGAGGGACGTGGGATGCTAGTGGGGCGCGGGGAAATTGTTCGGTTGGCCCTTGGGATTCGGGAATGATGGATAATTGGAATTTGTGGTGCGTTTTAAAGTGGGTTCGATTTTTTCGCTTGCTAATCTCAGCAAGCAGTCGCAGTAGATGAGACCTACTGGATTTAGGTATGTCTGGAGAAGAAGCAGGATAGGTGAAAGGTCCTGTAGGATCTACTCGTTCGTTGGGGAATAGTTATTTCAGAAATTGTCTGGAACATCGTCTAAACTGCAGACACATGGGATGTACGACAGGTAGAATTTCTTGCAATAGTTTGTTCAATTGGTGACTCAAGAAATTGAGGTAATATTGACCTGTCAAGCTCTCAATACATATCTCAGTTTGCCACTAAATGAAGAGTCTTCAATTAATTCAATTGGCTACTCAAAAAAATGGTATAATATTGACCTGTCGATCTCCTAATACATGTCCCAGTTTGTCACTGAATTAAGTCTTTAGTTCGTTCAATTGACTGCTCGAGAAATTGACGTAATATTGACCTGTCAATCTCTCTCACTGTCATTATTAGGTCACAAAACTAAGAGTCTCTAGTTCATTCATTTGACTCCAAAAATTGGCATAACACTGACCTGTCACTCTCCCATAAAAAAAAAATCAATTACACAACACAAATCACAAAATTAACCCTTTCGCGACGGCGGAACTAGCAATCAGTACGCCACTAACGAACGGGTCGTCGTGCCATTAGTGCACACCATTAAGAGTGTCTCGGGTTTTTTCAAATCTTAGAGGATTTCGTTGGAACAGCAGAGGACTTAAGGGTGTATTGGATAAAGGGCATGTGGCTGAGGCCTTGTTCTGTATTTTAGAATAAATCTTCACTTTGAGTTGTTGAGGCGCGAGCCAATGCGACGCGCTCAGTGGATGCCGTATATAACCGGCGCTAGTCGCGAAAGGGTCGAGTCGTTCTGAATCACTGTAGGACCCTCCAGCCACAATTTCCAACCCAAAAATTTCCCATTATTTCTACATCTGCCTTTAATCGCCGAGGTACATTCCACGTATTAGAAAACACCCCCGGTACATCGAGCAGAAGGGAATTCTCCTACCGTCACTTTCCTCGTGCAGCGTATAACCGCGCGCGGACTGGTTGAAAAATTTATTACAATTACCGCGGTCGCGCGACGCCACACGCCGCCAGTGTACCAGGAGCTATAGTCGTCGATGCCTATAATCCGTTTCTATGGCCGTGGCCCGTGGCATACGTCGAGCCAGCGGCTATTCACCCGCCATTTACCCTAACATTCCGGCGAATTGATCGTGGCCGCCTGCCGCCGAGCTATCGCTCGATTTGCCCTACCGGCCACCATACTTTATGCCCAGGATCGCGACGTCTGATCGAGCGTGCCCTTTATTCGTACGGATGGACTGGTGTTGCGGTGCAATTGCGGATTCATTAAGTACCGGACCGGGGGAACATCCCCAAGTGATAATCGTCGGTTTTCATGAAACTCGTTTGAAAAACGACATTTTTTTTTATTTTGCGCAACGTGGATGTGAGTTTCTGGGGTGATTATGTTGTTCTCAAAGATGTTGGTTTTCATTTCCGACTTAAATTTCAGTACGAAATAATTTTTCGTGGTCTTCCCTTTCTTTAGAATCATTCAGCTCATTTTTTTTAGTGAAAATGTGAATATTTGCACTGATTAAGAGTGCAGATTTTAATAATTTTGCGAAGCCAAACAATCTGCAACTTTTCATTCATTTCGTTCTTCTAGTCTCTCTCTATTTTGCCTTCAAAAAATACTGCTTTGCATATTAGAATAATATCAGTCTCAGCCCACGTACATAAACTACTCCAAATTTCTAAATACTCCCTAATTTCTTCCCATTAGCCCCTCTAATTTACCACTATCCCAGCAGTCCACCGAATTTCCCCAAAAATCTGCATGTCGCCGTTTGTTTGTTCCCCTCCAATGCCTCCTATCTCATAGCAAAAATAACGACATCTGCCTTGAAATATCAGGAGAACTTTCGGTCTACGCGGAGTTCCACCGGTCCCGCGAATAGTTCCAAATTTCTTCTCTTTGGTCCTCGTAATTTGTCCTCATTTTAACAGCTCTGGCAATTTCCGCGGTGAATTAACGTCCTCTCTCTCTCTCCCCACCACCGAAACTTTCCCAAAGTGAGACACAGAGAGAGAGAGAGAGATAGTTTTTTGGCCAAAGCCACGAATTTTGCATGCGAAAAGTTCGCCGCAGCGTGTCCCTAATTTCCGACAAAACAAATGCACCCCGCCGGCCATTGTTACGCCCGCCGTCTGCTACCGGATACGAATATTCACGCAGGATTACGTCTGATCGCCGCGCGGTTCTCCGACTTCTAATTAGAAGTCTCTCTAACCCCGTGGAGTCTCGCTGGTGGAAACTGTCGCGCAAAAGTGGCGTGCCACCTTTAAAAGCTCGGGTAACACCGGCAGGAAGGAGCCCATCTTGCGTACTTAGGCGAAAAATGTCCGGATGAATTGAGCGACGTGTCTCGAGTGGTTAATCGTTTCGAGTTAAGCGCTCATCGTACCACGCCATTTTGCACAGCGCTTCCTATTGTTTACGAGGCCATAGAGAAGCAAAGCGGTGCTTGAGACGTGGACACGAATCGTATTACACGATGGCAGGGACTCGTAAACCGAAGTCTCCGAGTTTCCTTCCGTTTTCGTGGCTTCGAGAACCAAACAAATCGACGATCCTCCGTACTGTTTCCAAGTTAACGTTAACGGGGCGAGCATTGCGGAGAGGTTGCCGCTGTACACGACTCCGTGAACTTGGAGAGGACTATGCAAAGTGATACAGGTCTGTTTGACGGGGTTTTTGGGGGAGTGATGGAGTTTCAGGTGTTGGGATTAATTGAGAATATTGATACGAGATAAGTTCGTTAGATATTATTCTATTTTTATACCAAGTTCTATTATTTGCTCATATTCTATCAATATTCTATCAAGAATAATACGAAATAATGTCTAAAAAATTATTTTCTGCTACTTTCTGTTCCATTTTATTCATAATTAACCCTTCCGCGACTAGCGCCGGTTATATCCGGCATCCACTAACAATAAGCGCGTCGCCTCAACAACTCAAAGTGAAGATTTATTACTGGATTTATTTGAAAATACAGAACAAGGCCTCGACAACATTCCCTTTATCCAATACATCCTTAAGTCCTCTGCTGTTCCAACGAAATCCTCTAAGATTTTACACGGACACACTGGAGGCTCGAAAAACGTGAGACACTCGTGGTGTGCACTAATTGGCACGATGACCCGTCCGTTAGTGGCGTACCGATGCCTAGTTCCGCCGTCGCGAAAGGGTTAAGGAATAGTTGAGAAGATAAATGAAAAATTAATGTGATTCTGCAGATAGAATGAAATTTTATTTAAAAATGAGATTTAGATACTGCATAATCTACCTTACCTCCTTATTTACTAAAATTATTTTAAAACTGTCACTTGGAAATTGCTGCTATTGAAGAATATTTTTTAATCCATCATTAATTTAGCTGAAAATCAATTTTTCCATTCCCAAAAATAGGGTGCAATGAAATCTTACCTTTCCTCTTCTCCGTTGAATTTAAATGTCCACAACAAGTAACAAGGCACTCCACGTTCTTCCCAATAAAATTTCCTTTAAATCCTCTCAATAACTCCTCCCATATAAGCAATTAAGTACCTTCGTCCGCGAAACAAGGAAAAGCGAGCAGAACGGGCAGAAACAAACGTCACCGTGTAGATTTTCATCCAGACTATACCGCGAATTCGCAACTCGCCGTCGCGCGAGTTCGATGCACAAAAGGCGCAGCGAAGCGTTGTCCGTGTTGAAAACCGACGGAGGTTAAACTTACGTGAAATTAATCCGCAGAACGAGAGAATGAGAGAGAGAGTGGGGTCTACGGGACTCTCTCCGGCGGCTTGTTATCCCGCGGATGAATATTGTTGCTCATGTGAATACACTAAATAAATTACGACGTTTCAGAAACAGCCGTGGAACATAATTTAATCATATTCCGCGGAAGTGAATATGAAGGTAACCCCCAAATAATTTAATTAAACGCTAAACACGCAGATGTAACGTGGCGAAAGGCAGAAAGCACGCGAGCAAGCCTGGGATCATTGTGCACACCAGTTCACCGACGATTGTGTGCACCAGTTCCTCGTTTTCAAGCCTCCGGCAACGAATATGCTCTTGAGCTTAAGCATTGGAGAACGAAATCTTAAGTGGAGACGATTAACCCTTTGAATAGCTTCCATTTTCTATTTTTCGGGGGGCTTTTCGGCCAAAGATGAGGAACGAAAATTGAAAATACAGTAATTCTTAGGAGTGAAAAATATATTTGTTCATTTAGAAATTGTTCGTTTGTAGAGAAGAATTTTTTATTTTTATTATCGATAAAAAATCGTGAACACGGTGTCTTTGCAGTTTTAGGGAGCGTTTAGAGCAAAGATGAAGATTTTTGGGAAAATTAGAAAACCTGATTTAGAAAAGAAATCCTTATTTCTCTAGAATCGAGAATGTCTATACTCGCGAAGTATTTGGAGCACCTCTGAATACACGAGCAATTTCAAACGCTCCTATACATCTGCAAAGTCTTGGCAAATTTTTAATATCTTGGTGTACCTACGAAATCTTCAAGCTTTTTATACATGGTGAGGAATTTCGAGCATTTCCATGTCTGTGTGCTCTGCTGTCTCTGGATTTTTCAAAAATTCACATTTAAAATTGCATTAAAATTACGTCAAACAATTTCTGATATCTACCTCTGCAAAAATATTTCATGTCTCGGTGTCTCTGAATTTACCGGAATAATATTAAACGTAGAGATGGATGGTTCGAGAAACAAAATAATCACGTTCAGGGAAAGATAGACAATTAGTTTTCCTCCATTTTCTATCGTTGACGAGAAAAAAAACAGACGTTTCCCTTTGCCATTTCTACGTGTGCGTGCGTGCGAGTGTCTGTTTGTATTTTCTTCTTCACCCACGGCCCGAGAGATCGATTCTAATTAACGAAGATCGACGATACTCGTAGGCGGGCCAATAAAGGTGTATGATCACGAAACACACATACCGATCGCTTCAATTTCGTCCACCCTTCCACTGTGTCGAAACTTCAAAAGCTTTCGCATTTTACGTCACGCACCGCGCCGCATCGCATTACGTCCTCCTTTCTGCCGCGTTCACAACGAGATCAAACGGACGCAGGAATTCGATCGAAGCTTACAGAGGGTTCGCGCGACGACGAGCTTTCCGGGTATTTATTTGCAAAATGGGGTGACCTCCTGGTTTCGAGTGGCTCCTGGAATTACTCGAGTGTCGCGAATATAACGTAATCCGCGATACTTTACCGTTCCCTCTCTTCTGGTGAAATTGTCATAAAGGACGGTGGAGAAGGAAGAATCGCGATGAAGAGTTTGGTGTCCTTCGAGAGACGAGGCAAAAAATCTGTAGTATCGTGAAAGTGGGTGTATCTAACTTTAGGTATAGTCTTAGGAAGCGCACTGAAAGAAAAAGTGGGGGTAGATAGAACGTAAGCCACGCCCACCGCGAAGATCCTCGATTACGCACGAGTTACACCGATCCTTTGACCATTTTTCATAGAAGAAACATTTTTAATAGCCTTGCATTTATGGTTGGAGAGAAGGAAAATGAAGGAAGTGAGTTTCGTTTCTTTGAAAATAGAGTCGGTATTAGATAGAGTCGCTGTATTTCTTCCACCGACTATACAATCTATCTAACAAGAGTGTAACCGGTGTAATTTTTATCTGAGAGTAATTATAGAGAAAATTCTTAAGTAATCAGTTAATTTCACCCTTCCCCAATGATACACTGTAAAAAAAGTCTCAGTTTTCTCCCGATTTTCATCGGAAAATTAAATTTTAACCACGAATGTCATATAATCGTGTCGAAGCGGTTCTTTTCAACCGAGGATTAAAAAAACGCGCTGATAAGGCCGTGTGTCCACGTCACAGCCCACCTGCTATCAAATCAGGTGTTTTCAATAGGTCAAATGAACGATTAAAAATTGAAAAATTCAGATTTTTATTTCACCCAAAGCAAAAAAAGAGAGGATTACCCATCGAACGGAAATTGCGTACTGTTCCATATTTCTCATCGGTGGAAATAATAATTCAACTGTAGATGTAAACAACGATATAAAGGAGGGCGTCGTTCCGATCGGCCAGATGAATTAATCGCTGTTTACAACGGTCGTAAAACGATAACGACCGTGGTTCGTTGCGACACTTTTAAAACATCGCCGCTTATATCTATCATTCTATCAAGGCGCAGAAAAACACACACACACCGTACCGCGTCTAACTATAGCTGACCAAAAATCGCGTTTTCCAACCGAAATATAATATACACCGAGAAAAAAAAAGAAAAGAAAAAAAACGAATAATACGCGACGATAAGGGAGTACACACGGTGGTACGGAAATTATTCCGCGGTGATAAGCCTGAACGCAAAAAAAAAAAAAAACGAAAAAAGACAGAAAAACGAATACAAAATTCGATAGTGATGCTTACAGTAGCCGGGGATTTTTAGCGAATGCCTGGCGCGAGTTTGATATGCAAATGTCGGCAAAAATTCCGCCGCCGCGCCAAGAGATGTCGGCTGTTTTCCGCGCGCGATGTGAACGCCGCATTATCGTTTCTCGCGTCGCAGAAATGCGTGCACTCGCGTTTATTCGCACAAAGGACCGCGGCAACCAGACGTGTGTACACGTATGTATGCGTACACACGTTCGTGTTGCGCTCCCTCGGCGAGATCAAAGTCGAGACAGAATTTTGCTTCGGGGGTCTTTAACTCGAAGTTGCGCGCGGGGATCGAAAAGGCCGCATTGTACATACATGGGAATTTCGGTGTAAATATAGAAAGTGGATGGGAGAAGAAGGTCCCGAGGCCCTTTAAGGGCGTTGCAACAACGTTCTTTCCCTTACATCGACATTTTTTACACCCGCTTAGAGCATTGTAAATTGTAAAGGGGGAATTATGGTTCTGCGAGCATTCGGGGAGCAGGAATAACAATTACGCCGATATTTTGAAAATTTTTATTTAAAACATCGTCGAGCAAAACTTTGTTGCACAAGTTTCGACGGTGGCGATCGAAAGATCTTTGGGATTTTCCGGAATCTAACGTGATTTGATTAGAGATAACTGTTATCGATAATGGAAAAATGCAACTTTGTGACTTTCCGTGAGTAAAGTAAAAAGATATTTAAGTCGAGAGAAATACTAATTGTTACGGCACAACGGCCACGGGCTCTGGGAGCCGGCTGGAACGCCGCGCGACAGTGTAGTGGAATCCTGCCAGAGGGTTCTTTTAATTTGCAACAATGTTGACACGCGCGACATCGTCCTTTGTATGAGTTTAATTTTCTGCAATATTGCACGATGTGCTCCTGTGCCTTCTGGAACAATTTCAAAAATTTCAACAATGTTACCGAGACCCCCCCGCAGCCTCTCCGAAGATCTCGTAAGCTACAGAGTGCCGCTATAATGTTTGACGACGTTCCTAGGCTGCTTGGCGCAATTTCGTAAGACTCGGAAGCTTTTCAGTGGTCTGAACCATGGTCAGAAATTTCTTAGAGTGCCTTTCTAATTTGCTACGACGTCGCAAAGTGTAGTATAATCTCTCGTGTGCTCCTCCGAGTCTTTTAAGTAGCTTAATAGCGCAATACCCCGCAAAAATTCTGCTGCGATATTACCGAAGCACCCTTCAGCGTCAAAGGACGGCTCCGAAGTTTCGAAAATTCCCCAACAGTGTTACAGAACGTGCGGTAATTAAACGAAATTTGCAACAATGTTTACTTTACGTCGAAACTGTTCTCCTGGTTTACTTAAAAAACTTTTTATCATTTCTCTCGCTTTTCTCGGTGTACCGTATTTAACTTCACCTCTTTTCCTTTTTCTACCGTGTTTTCCATTATTTACAAGTGTTCAGATAAATACACGGCCACCGCAGTAGCTCTTCGTAACTTTAGAATAGCACAAAGACGTTACAACTCGTTCCCAAATTTTCCAACAGCCATTACCAAATTTCCAACAATGTTGCAAGCTGTTCCTCCGTCCTCTTGTAGGAACCACGTGCGTCTTGAACGCTGCCACCGTGATACACAGCTTTCGCGAATCCCCTCTAGCGACGCAGACACTTGCAACAATGTTCGAAAGCACATCCTTCCCGATGATCCCGCGAGCTTTCGTGTAATAACGTTAATAGGAATTTCACTTACCCCTAAGTGAACCGATGATTTCACCTCAATTAGACCGGTCTAACCCTCTCGTGTCCGCGGACGAGACGTATCTCGACTAATTTTCACACCTCGGAATTTTTTTTGCAGCAAACACGATCGAACATCTCTTCGAAAGTGTCGCGCAAGAGAATTACTATATTTATCCTCGATTTGAAATTTAGATCAATTATTGTTCCGTATTTTTGTTACCAGTACGATACCGATGAGCAGCGAATAATTATACACGCCCCTCTGAATATGAAAATTCGCATCGCGCACGATAACAACGGATTGTTATGTTAAGCAAAGCACGAGACAGCCGAAGATTCGGAATAATGCATAATTATCCGGAATTTTGCCGCATTTTCGAACTTCCAATTATTCCGCGAAATTCCACGAATGTACATATTATACGTGCGTTTCAACGTGAACGACAAAAGTTAGTACGAGTGATACTTGTAGTTTTACAACGTCGCCGAATAAATCAGACAAGATGGAATGGGTGTTTTTAAGGGGGGGAGAGAGCGGGATAGTGAAGCGGTTTAATTTGAAAAAAGGACACATAGTCTGCCAACCCGCTGTTGTCACCCTTTTATAGTACGTAGGTCTACGCGTGTGGATCTCTGGCAATAGAAACGTCCTGTCTGTCCATGCATCAACCCTCCGCAGTCTCAGCCCCAGAGGCTTAATTCCAAGGGGTTAGCACGACAGACGTGTTCGCCAGGGAAAATGTCCCTCGATCCAAACTGGGACCAGACACGCGAGCATTCGTCGTGATATTCTACTAGTTCCTTGCTGTGTCTAATTTATCGTCACGCTCCTTTTCACACGACCAAACAGTGCGTGCAGGTGTATAGCTTCGAAATCCTAATTTACAGTTATTTTGTGTTCAGAGAGTTAGAGTAACTTTCGATTGTTAATATTTTATTGGATCGGTGGATAGGATTCTCAGTTTTAGGGGAAATTAGCGAAAGGAGATTTTTCTCGTTTACTTTTCATTGCTCTTTCACTCTTCTCTGTTTGGAAGTCGAAAATCAAAATTTCTCCATTTTTCTATTTTTATTCTTTCTGTATTTCTATTTTTTCTGTTTATTTATTTTTATATTCCGACTTGTTTGCATAAAACAGTAGCGGAGTGCATTGTACAATTTCACGCTACGGAATTTGCGCGCGTAGAAGAGTTTCAGTGAACGTATTTTTCGCTTTTAAATTATTTCGTCTAATCGGTATAATTGTAGTATCGTAATTGTGAGGATGAGAGAGAAATCGGGTGACGAGCGACGATAGCCAGGCCCAACGGGAAAAATCCCGACGACAAGAGGCTCACGAAGGGCCTGGCTATAAAGTACGGCGTGCGAGGGATGAAAGGGCAGCGTGTTTGAATCGAAGAAGCGTGTGTCAAAGCCCAATGTATCATAGTTATTCTTATATTTTGCTAATAGATATCTATTTATATTTCTGATCCCACATAATTGACAAATTTTCAAGTGCTTTGGTGTCCGTGAAATTTCGCCAACTGTCGCAATTTTACGTGTGTAACTGCTTACACGACGAGATAGGTATTCGAAAGTCTTGAATAAAGCACACGTCTGACCCAATATAGACGTAATCCCTTAACTGTCCAGAACCCTGGCAAGTCAAAATGAAAATGGAGCAAGGCTGGCTCATTTTGCGCCAATATTCGTTACCATCTCCCCTCTCTCTCTCTCTGCGTTTCATACTGTGGTGGATATGAGAGAGAATCGCCGTGTTCGAGCGACTTTATGAAAGAGTATACTTCTTGCTTGGCTTCGCCATTAACTATAACGTGAACTTACGAGCGAACCTAGATACCAGCAAGCCTCGATCACGCGAAACGCAACTATCCGGAAGCTTGAACGGAAGTAATGAAAATAGGCGTTTGTCCAGGTTAATGTAAATAGAAGCAAGATGAGTTTCGTAATTTATTCAACGTCTTTTTATCAACCTACAATTTTGTGGGCTCAGAAATATAAATAGATGTTTATTTTACAAAGTATAAGAATAACTACAATACTACGACACACGCTTCTCGACTTTTCCAAACACACTGTCCCTTCATCCCTCGCACGCTGCCGCGTCGCGTTCTCCTTTGATTATTCAAAATGTTCGCGCTCACGACTGTTACCCGCCAACTTAATCTTAGGTAACCAATTCGAAAATTGCTCGGAACGTTAGCAAATTTAGAGTGCGTGACGAAAACGATTGACAACTTGTTTTAAACTCGAGTATTCAATCGCGACTCCTACTTGTATCTCGTTGAATGGCTGGAGAATGTGTTGTTCACACGAGAGAATCCTTGCGAATGTGTTGTGTCTCCTCGAACGGCTGGAGATCTAGTGGTGTTCGCTCGATGGAACCTTTTCTCAATCTGCTCGCTCTATTCCCGAATTTTTCTGAAGTCCGCAGTGACTCTCCCGCCAAGTGCAAGCACAAATTACCAATCAACGTGCCCCTCGAGTGTCACCCACCCTTGCATTGCGCCCTTAGCGCGCTTTTCCTTGGAAGGAGCGGGGCCCTACCTGCGGGTGCGCGGAATCTTCACTGTCCTTCGGTGACGCGTCGGAAATTCCCGCCAGGTCAACCCTCGGAAGTGCCGTTATGCGCGCGTGTGGATTGACCCTTCAGGAATACCTGGTTTATGACACGTCTTCAGTTATTCAGGACGCGGAAAAGTCGAAATTCTAAAGGCATTGTTCTGTAAGAAATAACTTATTTTTTCGCGGAGCTACGAAGCGTCTTTGTTCTCAAAAATAACCTTCTCGTGCGAGCGTGCCATAAACCCGGTCAACGAAGACCCCACGCGTTCCGTACCTGCGCGACGGAACAGTTTATTATTCGTTATTTAATACTTTTGACAACATTGTCGATCCATATTTTACACAGTTGAAATAGAATATTCTTGTTTATGTGAAAAATATCTTACAATTTCATTAGTAAGTTTCAACGTGTAACTACATACAGTAACGTCTCTACAAGTGTCTGGACGTTGTCGAATAAATGAATAATTTCTACTTTGTTGGAGTTTTCTGAATAGAGCAGTAAGAAGAACGTCCTCGTTTGTTTTCTTCTTCCTTTTTCCACAACGTTACCAAGTCGAGACGTCAATGTGTACGGGCCAATTTATTGGCAGCCCGGCGAATTGTTAGAGAGAACGAATTCTACCTTACGATCCTATGTTTATTTCATTGGGAATTCGAGCTCTAGCGATAATACGGGCATTTTCGTGGTGAAAGAGACTGGGTCGAATTAATTCGAATGTCTTCTCTTCGTGAATCGAGGTTCTACTTTATCTGCTACCAAAAATAAAAACATTCAAATTCAACGGTTTTACTACATAGAAATTTAAGAAAAATGTTTACTAGAATTTACTAATTACTTTTCCTAGTGCAAGGCAAAAATCGTGTAATTCGTGAAATTGTAAAATCGTACTCAAAAGTAAATTTAAATTCTACTTTATCGACTGTCAAAAATAAAAACATTCAAATTTCATGGTTTCACTAGATAAATCGTTAAGAGAGATTTTTATTAGAATTTGCAATATACTTTTTGTAAAATTGTAAAATCGAAATTCTACCTTATGCACCTCAGAGATAAAAATATTCAAATTTAATTTCCTCGTCGCGTAAAACATTAAAAAAGTCTTCGCTAGCATTTACAATACGTTCCTCCTAAATACCAAACAGAAATCCTATAATTCGCAAAAGTATGAAATCGTCCTCAAAAGGACCTTTATCCCACGTTAACTGTATCTCGTCCAACCTGTGTAACTATAGAAACCACACTTAACACCCCAAAGAAAAACCTAAAAATATTCCTGTCCATTTATAACTGGTTAAAGCATCGCAAATCCACAGAAGCCGTAAATGAAATTTCGCCGCAAGAACCCTGTAGAGAAATTGAATAAAAATTACGATGCCTTGAAAAGGAGCGGAGCGAGAGCCGCGCATAAACCAGATTGACAATTTCAAACTTATCCGTCCCTCTTTTACCATCGAGCTAAAACCACGAAGGGCGAGAAGAGAGGGAGAGTAGTTTGAACCACGTCCCGTAACGAGAACGAGATTACCCGGGTCCAGTTTGTTCCCAGTCGAACTTAAATCTCGCTTCCCAACGAGCTCCAGGTATTCCGCCAGGAAGTTCCTCCTATGACGACGCCTCGAATCACGACCCTTCGACCTAGAAACGTAACGATGCTTCCGGCCGGGGCGCGCGTCTCCTTGCACCAATCACACACGTTGCCCCATCGATAATCTGCCGGAGAAAAGGATAAAATACAGAGGGAGAGAGAAGGGAAACGGAAAATAATCAACGAGAAGAACCGGGCCAAACGCGAGTACAAAGGATCGCGGAGGGATGAGAAAAGAAAGGAGGCGACAGTTTGATTACTCGCGAGGCGAGATTTCGCGGCCAAGCCTGGGCTTGTGTGAGTGACACAATGCGAGAGGAAGGCGCAAATCACCTAGACGGAATACAGCGTCGATTCATTTTAACGACTCTGTTTCACTGGACGAACGGTGAACGCGATGTTACACTTGGCGATCGTTAAAACTTAACGAAATCCACCCCACCCGACGCGGAGAGAGCGCGGTGCCGCCCTACGGGCGACGGAGAATGGGCCAGTGTGCTCTCCGGTTGGAAGGGAATTGGGGTCAGCTGGTACGAGAGAAGACGTATAATTGCGACTCTTGCAGAAGGCCGGGTAACCGGTATTTTTACTGTTACTCCTGAGGAGATTCGACTAATGGCCGGAGGTTCCTCAGGAATGGAGGAATTCTTGGGAATGGGGGAACAGATTGTGAGTGTTGTAATTAGGGCGGAGATGTTTGGGCAGTTGTGATGTGTAAAAATTCGGGTAGCTTGGAATTGTTGACCTACGTTTAATTGTTTAATTTTTGATATAAGGAAAAATGAAAGGACAAGATTTTCACTAAACAACCTTCCTCCGTATTCTCACAATTTTTAGTACAATATATTCAAAGTGGGTGGGTTGAATGCAGATTTTTTTATATAAGGAAAAATTAGTTGGAAGGATATGAAATTTTCTCTCGATTTTCACGGAGAAACCTTCCTCCATGTTCGCACAATTTTTGCGGGTACGTTGGATTCAAAGGGTTAAATAGACGAATACGTGAAACGTGAAAATGAATTCGAACGAATATCAAATTTTCCCTCGGTCTTCGCATAATTCCCAAATCTACCCCAATTGAGTATAAAGGATTAAACGAGGAATACGTAAAACACGAAAATTCCATGGAAAACGAATTGGAACGAACATGAAACTTCCCCTCGATCTTGGCGAAACAACCATACTCCATTCCCGTAACTTCCAATTATACCGAAGTTGGGTATGTTAGGTATGAAGGGCTAAAACAGGAATACCCTACATTTACGAAACAGGCATCCTGCATGCAACAGAGTTTCCAATGTATCCAAGTTTCGCCATAACTCCTGTCCATTCGAAACCATAATTCCATTTGCAGCGTGCGTTGGAGAAGCTGATCGGTTTGACTCGTACGTCGCGTCGCTGGTAATCACCTTGATGCGGCTGTATTCCCGCGGGACGCTCCACTAATTAGCCAGCTCCGTTCGTGTCTTGATGATATGTGTGCAATTATTTATGCAAATCAATCCGGTTTCAATCGAAATCGTTTTATATCGACGCTCGTGGATATTAGTCAGCGCGAAATCGAAGGTATAAAGCGAAAGAGAGAGCGAGAGAGAGATGGAGGTAGGAAGCATTTGGAGAATCGATCGATGAGGGGAGAAACGTTGGAAAGTAGGGTTGGATCAAAGCGGTGCAAATGAGGAGGTTAACGGCCTTCAGCTAGTTACATTTCTCTGTATGGACAACGTACGAGGGACCACGTGTGTGTGTCCAGCCGACTGACCGCGTCGCCTCGTTAATATTAAGCATAAGGTCAATAAGGTGAGCGTTAAATGGAGCGAACGCCACTTTGACTGGCGCTTCGCGAGGTAACCGTGATAAAACTGCGCCTCCGTAGCCATTCGAGGATTGCCGGTCTCGTAGAACGCGGATTAAAGATGATTCTGGATGTCGTTGTTAGGATGACGTGGATTAGGACACTTGCTGGGTGTGAATCAAGCCTAAACAGTTGTTAGAATTCGAAAGGAAGAATTGTTTAGGAGGGGACCTGGTAATACACTGGGTGGCAAAATTGAAATTCATGACTAGAAATTGTCGATATTTGAACTGGTATAACTTCGTGGGAAAAAATCGTACGGTGGTGTATGTAGGGTCATTTTAAAGGGTAAAACCTCTACTTTCACTTGGCTGTGATAATTTTTCGAGAAAAAATTTTTTTTATTAAGAAGCACAGCGGGAAAGTGAAAATGGATTTTTCTCGAAAATTTTGGGAAATCAGACGACTTTACGCTGTTGTAAAATTTTTTTCGCCACTCGAATTACTATCAATTTGGAGATTGAAGCTTCGCCTTTACGATGACACCTTAAATTTTGATGTACGATTTTTTGTCGCCGTTTTATCGCACTTTGAATGAAAAGATAAGAAAAAGTCGTATCTTCTTATTTTCAGTAACAGCAGAAATAATTGAGTTACTCTAAATACCTTCCATAAAACAACACACCAAACGTGTATACATTTCTATTACACAATACAATCACAAAAACATTGAAAAACTTCTTCAAACACTCATAAAGAGTTTCTAGTCTGACCATATCAATATTGTACTACTTACTCGTCCTCGCCTTCTCTGTTTCAACATTCCAAGATCAATTTCCACGATTCCTCAAGCACGGTACCGCTAAAACGTGAATCCCAATAAGCATTTCATCCCCGCAGACTAATTTTACGACTGCATCTTCCCCACAGTGCCATAAAATTAGCACAGTCAAAGAAGAAAGTTACCAGGCAGAAAGACAACAGAAAAAAAAAAGAAGAAGCGTGCAAAAGGAAGAAAAAAAGAAGAAGAAGAAGAAATAGTAGTAAAAAAAGAGTCCGATACTCTTAAACCTTTAGAAAGGCCGGGGGTCACGCGAGTTCACCAGCAGCTGGAAGGAATCAAATGGCCTCTGAATGGCGAGCTCCTCCTAATGAAGCTTCTGAATACCGTCTTGCGACTCTAACCGGAAGACTGATGCACGAGCCCCCGGTATTAAGAAAATAAACTTCCTTAAGCCAAGTCGTGGAATGCCCCTCTCGTTAGTTTTCCCGATGCCAAAGAGCCCAGGATATATATTCTATGGTTTGAATGCGGCTTCCTGGACCTGCTCTCAATTCTCTCTCTCCTCCTTTTTCTCTCTCTCTCCCTACGAAGCTACAGCTTCTTCTTTCAACCCCTGTGTGCAAAAAGAGTGGAAAGTAGTTTACCCGTCTACGGATATAGAGGATTCTATGGAATATCCCGATCGATCTTTCTCTCTTGCCCCCTCTTCGGGGGAAGAACCGGTTGCGTGGAGTAAAGAAGACGCGAGAAACGAAGGGACGAAGGAACGAAGGGACCAAGGAACGAAGGAACCAAGGGCGAAGGAACGAAGGGACCAAGGGACGAAGGGACGAAGGAACAAAGAGACGAAGGGACGAAGGAACAAAGGGACCAAGGAACGAAGGAACCAAGGGACGAAGGGACGAAGGAACAAAGGGACCAAGGAACGAAGGAACCAAGGGACGAAGGGACGAAGGAACAAAGGGACCAAGGAACGAAGGAACCAAGGGACGAAGGGACGAAGGAACAAAGAGACGAAGGGACGAAGGAACAAAGGGACCAAGGAACGAAGGAACCAAGGGCGAAGGAACGAAGGGACCAAGGGACGAAGGAACGAAGGGACGAAGGAACGAAGGGACCAAGGGACGAAGGAACGAAGGGACGAAGGAACGAAGGGACCAAGGAACGAAGGAACCAAGGGACGAAGGAACGAAGGGACGAAGGAACGAAGGGACCAAGGAACGAAGGAACCAAGGGACGAAGGAACGAAGGGACGAAGGGACGAAGGAACGATGGAAAAACCGGGAAAGGAAGTCGAAAACGATCCGAAAAATATTGTTCACCCGCGGCCGTTCAACGTCGTTGACCGACTTTCCATTCTATTCCACTTTTCTTCAACAACAAAATTAATTATCAAGACTACCGACGCGCCTCAGCTATTAGTTTTCGCGTTAATAGCGGTCGGAGAGTTTTTAACTCGACAATTATTCCCGGCTCTTTCAATGGAGAGGGAAAACTCGGAAACGACGCTGCGAAAGAAGAAAAACGCGTATACACACGCGAATCGTTGCTCGCGAATAATTGGCCGGTTTAAGAAACCTCGAGAGAATCTCATTTCGAGAAGGCTAATATACTAAAAACGAAAAGAAAATGAAAGAACGCAAAGTTGTTTAGAATAATTCTCAGGCAAATTGTATCGGATTGAAGAGAGACGGAAGAAAGGCGTAAACGAGGCCGATGGAAAGACAGGTTGTTTGCCTCGAGAACGAAAGGTTAAACGTCTATGGGGGTGTGGAGAGGAGGAGAATTAATAGTCTGGCTGGTTGGTTGGATGTAAAGACGTCTACCTACTAATTAAAATTTCTGTTCGCCGGAAGAACCGACGAGCAGAAGCCCCTGTAGATAACTGGGAAGCTTCGCGTACCTTTTCAAAGTGATTATCTCACAAAGAAGAAAGCCTTTAATCCGCCGCCCGTAGCCGGGCATTTAATTATAAAAAATAATACTCACTTGAAAAAGAGTCCGATACTCTTAAACCTTTAGAAAGGCCGGGGGTCACGCGAGTTCACCAGCAGCTGGAAGGAATCAAATGGCCTCTGAATGGCGAGCTCCTCCTAATGAAGCTTCTGAATACCGTCTTGCGACTCTAACCGGAAGACTGATGCACGAGCCCCCGGTATTAAGAAAATAAACTTCCTTAAGCCAAGTCGTGGAATGCCCCTCTCGTTAGTTTTCCCGATGCCAAAGAGCCCAGGATATATATTCTATGGTTTGAATGCGGCTTCCTGGACCTGCTCTCAATTCTCTCTCTCCTCCTTTTTCTCTCTCTCTCCCTACGAAGCTACAGCTTCTTCTTTCAACCCCTGTGTGCAAAAAGAGTGGAAAGTAGTTTACCCGTCTACGGATATAGAGGATTCTATGGAATATCCCGATCGATCTTTCTCTCTTGCCCCCTCTTCGGGGGAAGAACCGGTTGCGTGGAGTAAAGAAGACGCGAGAAACGAAGGGACGAAGGAACGAAGGGACCAAGGAACGAAGGAACCAAGGGCGAAGGAACGAAGGGACCAAGGGACGAAGGGACGAAGGAACAAAGAGACGAAGGGACGAAGGAACAAAGGGACCAAGGAACGAAGGAACCAAGGGACGAAGGGACGAAGGGACCAAGGAATGAAGGAACGAAGGGACCAAGGAACGAAGGAACCAAGGGACGAAGGAACGAAGGGACCAAGGAACGAAGGAAGCAAGGAACCAAGGGACGAAGGGACGAAGGAACGAAGGGACCAAGGAACGAAGGGACCAAGGAACGAAAGAACGAAGGAACCAAGGGACGAAGGAACGAAGGGACGAAGGGACGAAGGAACGATGGAAAAACGGAACCAAGGGACGAAGGAACGAAGGGACGAAGGAACGAAGGGACCAAGGAACGAAGGAACCAAGGGACGAAGGGACGAAGGAACAAAGGGACCAAGGAACGAAGGAACGAAGGGACCAAGGGACGAAGGAACGAAGGGACGAAGGAACGAAGGGACCAAGGAACGAAGGAACCAAGGGACGAAGGGACGAAGGAACAAAGGGACCAAGGAACGAAGGAACCAAGGGACGAAGGGACGAAGGAACAAAGGGACCAAGGAACGAAGGAACCAAGGGACGAAGGGACGAAGGAACAAAGGGACCAAGGAACGAAGGAACCAAGGGCGAAGGAACGAAGGGACCAAGGGACGAAGGAACGAAGGGACGAAGGAACGAAGGGACCAAGGGACGAAGGAACGAAGGGACGAAGGAACGAAGGGACCAAGGAACGAAGGAACCAAGGGACGAAGGAACGAAGGGACGAAGGAACGAAGGGACCAAGGAACGAAGGGACCAAGGAACGAAAGAACGAAGGAACCAAGGGACGAAGGAACGAAGGGACGAAGGGACGAAGGAACGATGGAAAAACCGGGAAAGGAAGTCGAAAACGATCCGAAAAATATTGTTCACCCGCGGCCGTTCAACGTCGTTGACCGACTTTCCATTCTATTCCACTTTTCTTCAACAACAAAATTAATTATCAAGACTACCGACGCGCCTCAGCTATTAGTTTTCGCGTTAATAGCGGTCGGAGAGTTTTTAACTCGACAATTATTCCCGGCTCTTTCAATGGAGAGGGAAAACTCGGAAACGACGCTGCGAAAGAAGAAAAACGCGTATACACACGCGAATCGTTGCTCGCGAATAATTGGCCGGTTTAAGAAACCTCGAGAGAATCTCATTTCGAGAAGGCTAATATACTAAAAACGAAAAGAAAATGAAAGAACGCAAAGTTGTTTAGAATAATTCTCAGGCAAATTGTATCGGATTGAAGAGAGACGGAAGAAAGGCGTAAACGAGGCCGATGGAAAGACAGGTTGTTTGCCTCGAGAACGAAAGGTTAAACGTCTATGGGGGTGTGGAGAGGAGGAGAATTAATAGTCTGGCTGGTTGGTTGGATGTAAAGACGTCTACCTACTAATTAAAATTTCTGTTCGCCGGAAGAACCGACGAGCAGAAGCCCCTGTAGATAACTGGGAAGCTTCGCGTACCTTTTCAAAGTGATTATCTCACAAAGAAGAAAGCCTTTAATCCGCCGCCCGTAGCCGGGCATTTAATTATAAAAAATAATACTCACTTGAAAAATGATTTCTCAGCTTCTCAAACGGGGGGCCTGTGGGTGGAAACTCGTGGAAATTCGTGCAATTTCCATATTAACGTTTCCCACTTTATTTCTCGCCCCAGTCCTTTCTATCAGCTTCTGTAGAACGCTTCCTTTTTCCCACCCGGTTAACGTTGTTACCCGCGGAAACATCTGCGAGAAACTTCTCTCTTCGCTTTTCCCCTGCTACGTCACGAAAATCTGAAACATTTCATATAGAATCTCCAGTTACACGTTAATTGCTCGTCTCTACCTGTTCTCTCTTCTTTTTTCTCCTGAAACTACGCGAACAAATGGAACAAGGTGTCAGCGAACGAAGCAGAAATGCTACACCGTATCGCGATTACGTTACACGAGTAACTCCATTTCACACACACACACATAGAGACTTATCTGATAAATCTCACGAGTTACGTAAATGAAATATTCCCCGGGGAATTATGCGGAGACACGAGTCAACCGTAAAAAGAATATCTGGAGAATTTCGTGTCGAGCTGCCTTCAGATACGATCTGAAGAAGAAATGAAACAAATAAATCCCCTGACTGTCTGTAACCTTAATTAGGCAGCAGTGCTAAGAAAAAGGGTTTTCTTGACTGCGTCCGTCATTTTACGAGCCATAACCAACGAGATCGTCTTAAATTAGGCGTCCATCGAGCAAGGTAGCAAAAGCTCGAAGGAGTAGAAGAGAGGATATATCAGACGATCCACTGACCTTGCTACCTCCGTTTGAATTTCATTCGACATCTCTGGCAACCGTTGACAAATTCCATTTCGTTAAGTGGTGACACGGCTGACGTGTCGGGTTAGGTTCTCGTTTCAGGCCTCTATTCAGCCAAGAAGAGAGAGAAAGGGAGAGAGTAGCTTGACGACGTGGCGAGAGATACAGTGAAACTTTCCCCTCATCTTGCCATCGTCTTCTATTCAACGTGTCTCTCTCCTCTGTTCCCTGCATCAGCCCGCCCACCTTTTCACCCTTCGCTCTCGCCTTATGGGGGTTGGGAAGCTCTGCTGAGAGGAGCATCATCCCTTTTCTCTCCCCGTACACTTCACTCTCTCCCTTTCCTGCCGGCGTAGCTTTGCTCTCGTTACACTTCAACCCTCGCGTGTTCAACCCCAAAACGTTACGCTTAGTTTGATTCAGCACGTGGTACCAGCCACTTGGCCTCTTCTCTCCCCTTTCTCTACCTTTCGAACCCTGTTACGTGTACTCTCTCTCTCTCTTTCTCTGCTCTGTGTTCCCGCGTTCCGACACCCCACAGACTGTGAACACTTTTCACGTTCGCTGGCGCGAATTCGCGCGCTAATTGCCAGATAGCAGTTGTTCCATGGGTGGACCGTTTTTCTGGATGCTGACTAGCTGTCTCGGAGGATTCTTTGATAGTGGAAACGTGACGATGCGCGTTATCTCGCCGCCGGTGATGAGTTCGATGGCTACCTGGAGATCTTCGGGGTGGTGTTTGGTGATGGAGGAATTGCGGGGATTTGGGGTGTTGGGAGTGATTCGAGTGATCTTCTTTTGGGTTTGGGTAGAGTGAGTTAGATGGACGATGTTGAGTGTACGTAAATTTTATTCTTAGTGAAAGTGAATTTATGGAATAATAGGTAAATTGAAATAGGGAATGATCATATTGCGGTATAAAAATTGTTCAAATGGACCACTTTTGCTTGCATACAATTGTTTAAACGATCTGGCTACTCTGGATTTTTTTACTGCCTCCATCAAAGGGTAACATTAAAAATAGGCGAATTTTGAACTTCGTCGAAATTGAAAAATTCTTTCTCGGTGTGTTTCTGCATATTCCAAGGACAGGAAAATTATAAAAAACGCAGTTAAACGAAAGAATACGATGGTGAACCTAACTCGTTTAGTTTGCCACGTTTCGGTCTCATTCTCTTCCTACGATGACGAGTATACACAAAAATATGAATAATCATTTAAAAAGCTTGCAGACAATCTAAAAAAAAAAAACACAAAATTGTGCTACATCCTTCCATTTCTTCAGCGACCTCAATATGAAGGATCCACAGAGATCTCTCGTTGATGAAGGATTCCTCTCCGGGAAAAAAAGATAGCTTAAACGAAATCAACGAACATGCTCGAGTCGAAAAGCATTTGACAAACTCACGGTTTAATGTATAGTTAAATACTCAGGTGTAACGTTTGCCCAGGTAACTGGGTTTCATTTTTAACGAGTCGCCGCTGCATTCGAATACGACGGGGCGGGGAGGAATCACGTTGAAATGCATACAAAATCACGGTGAAATGGTGGGGTTTGGGGCGTGGGTCGGAAACGTCGCGTTTAAAACGAAAAGCGAAACTTCCGGCTGGGCGACACGGAATTTCTGGAATTTCCAGCCGAGGCTGCTTTACATATTAACTAATTCCGCTATCTGGCCCCGGCAACTTTGGATTAGACGATTCCCCAGTTAGTAATACCGCGTAATGCGATGCAATGTTCGAGGCTGATTGTAAGTCCTCCCATGGAAATCGCCATTATCATTCGCTAACCGTTTGACTAATGGAAAAACTGCAGCCTTCTGTTTTTTTCACCGGACAATTCCCCTGTCTCCCAACGCGCAAGTTTTCCTTGGATTTTATTCGTAGCGAATGATCCTTTTTTTTTTTTTAATTAATTCGCCACTTCTTCTTTGTTTTTAATTATTTAAAAAATGGAGAAAGAAAAGAGCTTTCCTTCGTTGGTCCACATGATCAATTTTTTTTGGAATTAATTCGTCACTTTTTCTTTATTTTTAATTATTTTGAACATTGAGAAAGAACAAGGCAAGATTAACGTTTGTTGTAATAATAAAAAGCAGGTGTATTGGCTCGATTTTAATCAATTAACGCACACACCCTTTGAAATAGAGATTTGACACTGTTTTATTAAAATTTTCCTGGAGTAACTCTGAAGAAAAAATTTCAATATTTCATGCGGCTAATGAATCAATGAAATTCCCTATTTTTACCACGGCGTATCGTCACTTTTAGCAAATTAATCCTTGGAAAGGCAGGGAAGAATAAAATATTTCAATCTTCCTTTTCTCAATTAAGCCCAATGAATTCTTCATCAGGGAATTTCAATTAATTTACTTTAATCGAAAGTTCATTACGATCGAGGGAACCTGGCCGATTGGAATAAAATTTCCACCTGGAGGCTGCAACAAAGTCACGTACTCGATTAATGAATTCGTATTAATATTGTGATTACTCGCCGGTTCAAAACCGACTGAACGCGCGACAATATTTTTTTCCTAAATGCAGAGGAGGGGCCGAGGAGGGAATCATTTGCGCGTGGACACGCGATACGGTAAACTGGTCCCGCTTTATGGTCGATTGGACGGAATCGAAATGGTCCCGTGCTCTTTCTCTTTTCATTTTTTTTTTGTTCTACATCAACGTGCATTGTTTGGCATTTTCATGTCCCGACGCATCATCTCGTTACCGCGCACGCTCTGATGAAGCTGTCGGCGTGGCGAACGGAAAAAGGGGTCGCTGAAAATTGCCGCGATAACGACCGCCGGAAGCTTCGCCAGAGGAATCATTGAAACAACGCACGCTGAAAAATCATGAGCCGAAAGGAATATCCATCTGATCAACGAGATTTCCATTTAAAACTGTCCATTTTTTCCATTCCCTCGAATTATTGTTGCTCGATCAGGCGACATTTGAATCAATTTTGTCGTTTTCGAATTAAAGCCCTAGCTTTGCCCGCGGCGTTGCCCGCGGGCAACGGCGGGCGCCCGTGCCCGAAACGGGACCGCCTAAGTGGCTGTAATATACTGTCAATCTTCGAAGTACAGTTCTTATTCTTAGGCTAGGCGATCACTACTATATTTGTACTCCCAGCACAAGCTCGTTGCCCGAGAAGGCGTGGCTTACTGCCCGAATAGCCCCGCGGGCTCGAATTAGCCCGTCCACTGCCCCGCGGGCAACGTGCCGAGCAGCTCTGCTGTAAGGAACACTACATAAGACAGGACGACGCGTCGTCACTTTCTACAAGTCACCAGACGTGTACTTAGGCGAACGACGCTCGTAACACGCGACCGTAGTCTCGCAGAAAATACAATTAATTTGGCAAAAGTTAGAAGCGTTCAACTAATCTTTCTCCCACCCTAATTTCTACTCGGTAAGTTTCTGACACAAATAAAAAAAAGAAAAGAACACTCCATGGGTGTTCTCCGAATAGAAATCACAATACGGTCTCGAGTAAATCCTAGGATCGAGAATCTGGCGGACAGACGAGCGAAACAGCTGATGGATAACCGTGAAATACATCATTTCCCCGAGATTACCGTGTGGGATCGAGCTGCCTCGTGCAGGACGCACGAGTTCCGCGAAGGTTAATCAATTCCAGACGCGGCGGCGCGGCGTTTCCGCAGACTTAATTCGCGGCGCAAGGGGGGAGGAGGGTTGCGGCACAGCAGCTTTTCCCATTATTATCCGACGTTAGGAGGGTTGGAAGCGCACCCACAAGGGAGTCTGATGCCGCGAGCTGCCTTCTAAGGATGAGGCAAGACCCGTTTCACCACTGTTACAGGCTCTTGTTTCCTCCAAGCCAACCAAGCCAACCCAGCCTCTTCAGATTCACCTCCTTCTATTTCCGAGTCCGGGGGCTTCGTTGTAACAACTTTGTTCTCCGGAGAAATTCCCCGTAGCGCTATCTACATATTTGATGTCGCCTCGTCCACTCTGCTAATGCTTCTCGTTAGAAACTTACCGCTTACCCGCGACCTCACGACCCGTGTGGTTTCTCCGCTTTCTCTTTCTCCAACCACCTCTGCCACCCCTTTCTGCTGCTTCCTTCGCCAGAGGAACAGAGCAACTAGCTCTCGACCATTGTCTGCGACGGTCACCGGTCCCCTGCTGGGTCAGAGAGTCAGGTTTTAACGTGCAGACGGTAAATGCCCGTCAAAACGACGCAGCGTGATCTGGAAACTTGGCGACTTCGTAAGAGAGACTCGGTTGGGTCGAGCACCATGCACGGAAGTCGAGGAATTTTGATCTGTCGAGGAAGCTTTTGATCGAAGCTTTGCATACGATTTTTGTGTATAACATGGGCGAATTTTTGTATTTCTTTTTCAAGGAAACTGTGAATTTTAAGATGATTTCAATATTTTGTTAATTTATGAAAATTAGAAAATTTTGGAATTCTCTCCTCGACTTTTTTGAGGGAACCTTTGGATTTCAGGATAATTTTGCTATTTGCTTAACAATTCAGTGAACAGTTGATTTTTAGATCCGAAAATTTTAATCTCAATTTACTATTCATTAGAGACGCTATTATTAGCAACTTTTTAGAGGAATAACTCGGTAACGAAAGGGTTGAATTTCGTATTAATTCGCTGAAAGTGGATACGGTATCTTTCTCTTGGTTTTCCCCGATTCTTGTTTATGGTTGTGTACACACAGCCAGCCGGGGATTTTATTGTGAACACGATGAAGTATTGTTTTTTAATTTGTTAAGTAAATAAGGGAAGGTAACTCGTTACAGTAATTTAAGCTTTGTATTCATTCGCTAAAAGCTGTTACCGTATCCTCGATGTTTTCTACCAGCGCTTTTGGCTTTTTCAATTCTTGTTTCTCGATTCTATATTCACTGCCAGTCGAAAGTTTCAGACCCAACGTGCGTTGCAAGTTGCGAAAGAATTTTCGGAAAAAATGTTTTTAATGAATTTTTTACCGTTCCAATCTAACGAACGAAGTAAATTGCTATTGGCCCCTGGAACTTTAATTACAAATCCATAAAAAGTTGATGGCAGACTCGATATTGATGAAAATTGTTAAGTGGTTCGAAACTTTTCCCTATAACGTATAGTTAAGGGACTAAATAAAAAATTCTACCTTTCGAAATATTTCTCAAGTGAACAATTTATTTATAAATCGAAAAATATTAAAATTTATTGTATCACGTCAAATTTTCATAGATGCAAATTAATTTTGAAACAAAAGAACACTGTACCAGAACATTTTCTATTCTCCGTATGCAGGGGCATTAGACTTCAAAGAATAATTTTTCTAAGGGCACAGAAAATATCTTCAGACATTTCTAAAAATTCTCAGCAAACTCTGCTTCTTTGCTCGCTGCAATATTATACAGGGTGCTTGAAAAAAATATGTTAAAACCTACTTAAAAAATTCCCACATGCAATATTTTTTAGATCTTTGCCAGAAAGTTTGTTAACGTCATTTTCTGACAATGTATCTTTTCGAAGCATCACAGTCCACCGAAAACCACGAGTTGTGGCCCGTTTTATTAGCAAACAACGTTCGACGTGTCATAAACCGAGTACACAACGAGTTGATAGTTCCCTGTCACCGAATCGTTTATTAAATCTTCCTTTCCGTTAATAGATACATACAGCGAACCTGACTCTATTGTTGCACAAGGTGTTACAGTGGTACGAAGTCTGGCTAATAAAAACCTAACTGTATTTTATGTAACGTTTTATACAGCACACTTTCCACCGAATCCTTTTCCCACCTGTATTTTACCTTGTCACAGTGTATGTGTCTATAGGTGTGAAACATAAATTTCCACTATTTTTTCTAATACAATAGATTTAATCCCGGAATATTCACAGTTTCTGGTTAGCAACGGAAATTTTCATTCTAGTGACCTACTTTCACGTGAATAGACGAGAAAAGGGAAGTGAAAAAAGGAGAAGAAAGAGACGAACGCGTTGGAATATTTTCGCGAAACAGGATTCCAGGACGATCGTATCATTCGTAGGAACGTTCCTCGATACGCCATTAAATTTTTCAATTTGCCTCTTTTCTAACTCGTTCGATTCTTATTGCCACCGTTCCCCCGCTATTCGAACGCAGCCTCGCTCCCACGAGCGGGAGAACTCTCGCGTTCGATGGAAATAAGAGAACTGTGCGCGCGGTTGGAAAAAGGAAAAAAGGAAAGACGAGCTTCGCGACGCAGTCTCCTGCGGCGAGAGCTTTTTATTTTCGTCGTTATCCACGTGTTATTAAATTATTCAATTTCTTTTTTCTTTCCTCCCCCTACCCCTTCTGTTTTCTCTTCTTTTTTCCCCTACCTCGATTGCTCTCGTGTTCGGTATCGAGAGAGAGAGGAGAAAAAAGGCAGGAGAGTTTCGGTAACAAAACACTGTGCGAAGATTATATTGCCTGGCAAATAAATACGTATTCCAACTACGTTCTCGATCCACCGTTTCTATTTCCATTAAACTGTGTTTCGTTTCGCGGGGCAAATCTCTGGCAGTCGAAATAGCAATTAATCAGAAGTGTAAAGTTTGACGATCTTCGTTGTTTTTTATACACTATTGACACTGAAGAATAAATTTTTCGTAATGAAAGGGAGATGATAATTGTTTACAATATGATCGATAAACTTTTAAATTCTATCTGTATCCAAGATTGGTGGGTCGGTTGCGTGAAGCATGTGTCGATCTTTCAGGTCAAGCACCGTTGGGCCGCGTCACCATAAAGGATGGGTGACCGCGCGCACCCCCTTACTTTCGAACATAACTGAATTTTTATTTACAAAACGTCCACGTATGTTGTTTGTTAAGCTTTGCATAACAGTTTCTGTTTAAATAAATTTACAAATATCTAATTTAAAATGGGAATAGTTCGTTTAAAAGTGATGTTTCGAAAATAAACCAGATTTAATCTAGTACGAAGATCGTTTCAGCCAATGTACGAAGCAAAATTCCCTCCAAAAATAGAGGCGAGATGAAAACAAGCGTTTTATAGTCTTGTTTCTTCCGAAAGTTACGTTTACTCTAAACAGACAGAGTCTGTTATTCCACGTTGTAAACTCATCGTTACATTACGTTCTTCAGCCACTACCTCACCGTCCGTAGAGTTATCCTAACGCAAAAAGATCCATCCTATCAACGATGTTTCACCTAACAGCCTGTTTCCTTTGCAACATCACAGTTCCACCATAAACACAGTCACGTCTCACCCTCGTCACTGCGCGAGCATCGAACAAATGCTCTTTATTTTCCTCTCGGATCACCTCTCTGCTCGCCATCCTGCGTCTCTTCCTCGTCCAAAGATCAGTCCTCACGGCGATACCGCCGGGAAATATTGCTCGATACATTTTCGATTACAACTGTCCGCTGGAATAAATGTTCCTCACTTTTCGAAGAAATTCAAGACATTTTCTTAACGAATAATTTGAATTTTAATAACACAAGCGCGTCAAATATTCTATAACTTTTGAACGAAGCTTCAAACCACCTATATTTATATAACATTTTCTTCTTATTTACACCTACAGAACGTGCTGACGAAGTTTGGTCGGAAAAAATTTCGACACCCGGTATATCGCTACACGCTTCATTTTCAATGTAATTTCTACGTCGATCTTAGTCACTGCAATATGGTACATTTTTCTATGGATTGGTATTGTATACATATCTCCCGAGATTCCAACGTTCCTCTAATCTATTCTGCATACGTTTATACATTAAACATTCCGTAAACATCCTCGCTCTATTCATTATCTAAAGTAACCAGCAAGTTTCCAACGAACACGTACCATGTGTTCCTAACAATATATATATATATGCAATATTTATTCTATGACTCTGTAAGAAAATGGGGTCGCTTAAACAACGGAAGTTCGGCTGGTGCTCATGTTATGACAATTTGTTCCTCCCTTGAACGGAGGAGGCAATCCTCTTAACAACTCGACGAGCCAAATCCGTGGAAGTTGCGTAGAGAACGTTCACGTTTCGAACAGCTGAAGACACTACACCGAGTTTCCGCCTATTCGCTTCATCGTTTGCATTCCATTTGTTCCATGTCGATCCTCCTAACCTGGAATCGTCGTCGAGAACGCGTATACAAAATTTCCACGTTACCGGTAACAACATTCTCTCTATCTCTCTCTCTGTGTTCCTTCTTCGTACGAACTTTCGTCGACGTCACGGAAAATTTCCTCCCAGTGTTTTGCATTTTTTACGCTCTCTTCCAGCGGGTTTCTCGTCGCTAAATAACGAAACAGAGGGTTGGTATCGTTCGCGAACGGCTATTTTCTTCTTTTTTTTTTTCTCTCTTCTCTTCTCTTACCCACCGCGAAATGTTCATCTCAAAGAGGGAGAGAGAGAGAGAAGCCTTCTATCTCCTTATAACCGAAGAACGACGAGTATTTTTCTTCTTCTTCTTCATTTTTTTATCAAGCTTCTACGAGGCGCGACGCGTTGAAATTTTACGCAGCCTTTCGCTCGTTTACCGTCGTAATTCACGGCGAATCTCCATAGGGCTCTAAATATCTTAACAAGTTTAATACTTCGGCCAGGCTGGTAATTTTAGCGAAGGGCCCCCAAGGGGCGTGAATTATTTTCAACCTTGCCGCAGACCGTCGTGATACGATTTCGTTTCACGCCACCCTGTATATTACATTGGCTACACGTACTATCTCTGTGTGTGTTGCTTAACGATACGATGACTGATTCACGTCGATTCACCAGCGGGGGAACTTTCGAAATACGTGAACACCGTTAAATCCCACGGCAAAACCTCCATTTTCTACGGGGTTTAATTTATTCATCGTCTTCGAGAAAGTTTCCGTAACAGTCTCAACCCGTACTGCTCGTTAATTAGTTCCCTGTTTCGGCTGAAAAATTCAAACCGTGCGCGTTCCCGCTCTGTTCCAGATTTTCTTCAATTGGAACATTCTGAATGCGGTGTGCAGGGCGTTTTTAGATTGCTGGTGCAATTCGAGAGAAGGGCGAATTTGTGGGGGAGAATTAGTCGAAAATTTCGAGCGATATTTTTTCTCAGTGGACGAGGTTTATACCGAAGAAAATTCTCAGCAGACGAGGTTTACACTCGAAGAAATTTCCAGTGGACGAGATTTGCACTCAAAGAAATTCTCAGTGGACAAAGTTTACACTCTGAAGCCTCGAGCAGCCATAATTCAATTTCTGAAATAAATAGAAATTCATTTTTTCCATGGAAAAGAATATAAATTCCAATCTTTTAGTACCATGATAAACGCTATAATTCAGCTTTCACAGCTCTCGCAAGGCAAAACTAAAATCCTAAGCGCCAACTTCGCCGCGATTCAAAAAAACCAAAATGTCACCGATCCTCGAGAACACTTATTTTCCCCTAAATTCCAAAAAATTATAAACACCGAGAGTTCACAGCGTTAGAAGATTTTCCCTTCTAACACTTACATCCTTCACCGTTTCAGCCCACAAGCGAGAGCCCAAAATTCTCGGCGACAATTAGCACAGTTCCACCGTAGAACAAAGTCGCACGAGGATGAATACGCCTGGTGACAGATTAACTTCTTCTCGCGTGGCGAATCCCCGTGATGATATATCGCATTTCACGGATTGAATCGGTAGGATATCGATCATCGCGTTAAGTAGCTTTCACGGTACAGGGGACATCGGATCTGGACACATGTGCGGAACGAATCGCCGCAATTTAGCGATGCGAATTGCTGACACATAAATGGGGAAGACGCTCGTACTGTAGGGGCTTTCCTTCACGAGCAAACTTATCTACCTTTCTACCCCTACTGAACGATGAATTTTTGGATAAAATTCGAAATTTCTCCTGTACCATTATTGCTCCATTTTTCTGTCACATTTGTACCGTTTCGTTTGTACGAATGGATGTATTAATTTTCTTCTCGCGATAGAATTTTTGTATGCAACCGGTCGAGCATGAAATATCGAGCCCTTCAATGGCGTGTAATGGGAACATTTATTCGGACAATTAATCTTGTCAATTGCCATGAGTCACGATACTATTTTTCGAAGGGAAACCTGAGTTTTATAGTGTAATTAGGATAAAGGTGGTTACCGCATGAATTATTGAAATTAGTTCACGCAGCGGAAAAATAAAATTGTTCTTTTCATAGAACGTGAGGAAAAGTGAGACAGTAATAGCAATTTTAGAACAGAAATAAATAGAACGATTTTACGTATACACGGTGAAGTTAATAATTACGTCCGAGGAAAAATAAAAATAGTACTGCGATAATTGCTTTCTGTCCCTTCCACGGGATAAAAGGAAAATTCGAAAAAATAACAATTTCGCGGCGCAAGTCGATAGAATTATTTAATACAAAAGGAGGAAATCGTGTAACCGTTCTAACAATTGCTTTCCTCTCTTCCGCAAAATAGAAGAAAAATTAGTATAACAATTTTACCATATAAATTGCCCAGAATTCCTGTCTCTCTTTGTATAGTGCAATTAACAATTACACAACGCAGTAAAAAACAAAAAGAAGAGAGAATCATGCAGCGATTTCCAACGATTGCTCTTCTATTCGGGAACAAAAAAACGGGTGAAAATTCTCCTGGATCGATCGAGGAAAATGCAGGCGAAGGGAGGAGCGGGGATTAACGAAGAAGGAATAAAAGGGTGCACGCAATTGAGCACGAACGACATGGAATTTCGGGACCAATAAGAGCGGGCAATATCTGCCAAGCAAAATAGCGGGGGCAGGAAAAGGCCCGAGCGCGAGTGACTGCTCGTGGACGTGGCGTTAAGTAGCGACAATAACAATAGGAAGTGGCGCGGAAAGAACGTGTAATGGGAAAGGAGATAACGTGATAAGTGGAAATAAAACGCGGGACGGTCAGTTGCTACCTCGCTTTACTGCACGGTTATTATCGTCGAAAACGAGGAACCGTGAGCGCCACTTTTACGCCACCCCCTAAATAGAATCGAGGAACCCTCGATCGATTCCCTTTCTCTCCTCTGACAATTATCTTGGAAATATTGCAACTTAACGATGAAACTGTCTGTTTTGGGGGATTTGAGGATTTCTCTGGCGTTCGATAATTTTTTACAATTTTCTTGAGGTGATTCACTTTCGTTTAATTTCGGTGAATTGATTCACCGATATTTAGAGAATTATTTGGAATATTCGCTGATATTCGGTCGAGAATCGAGGATATTCACCGATGCTTAGTGAATAATTTTAATTTACTAATAATTTAATAAACTAATTTATCTTTTAAAGAATATTTACACATTAAATGGAGATCAATTTTCGTTAGAGTACTCAAGTGTACTCATTTGTCCCATTCGTCACGAAAGCATCAAACGCTGTTTTACAATGTACAGAGTGATTCAAAATGTCTAAACAAAAATTTAGATACAAACTCAACGTGTCAAATAAACAATCGGATCACCTTTTTCTAACTTCAAAAAAATCCGCCTGAGGAGTTTGAAAATGTCTGAAATAAATGAGAGAAATAGAAACGTAAGGGTGGAAGGACGAGAAACTAACCATCGAGTAACTACATTTGTTAATCGAGTCGATGAACACATTATTACTAAATCCCTCCACCACTTACGTACGATTATTATTTACCTATCGAATAATCCGCGGAATAATAAAAATCCAGTCGATAAATTAAGAACGACGGTGCGTTATTTGCACGAGGGGAAGAAGGGAGGAGGAGGAGGAGGATAGCAGTAGGAGAACGCGCGGGCTGTTGGTTATGCAAATCATGCGGTGTTATTGGGTGGGGTTCCATTGTAAATGCGTTATAATGCGCTTTGTTTAAAACGAGAAGCTATCAATGCATATTTCCGGGAAATCCGTTGTACAGCCGCGCGACGCCGTTAATTCTAAAGAGTATAAGCTCTCTATAACCCGGGTATCGATCAATTAAACGCGACGAGAGACACTTAAATATTCCGTGCCGCGCATAATCGGCCCACTCCATTTCCGGTAATGAGAATTTAATAGCCGATCAAGCCGCCGCCGTCGCCGACCCGCCACCGACTAGATTCCCGCACGATTTCACACAAGAGCCACACCGCGACTTCCAACCAAAACGATACACTAACGATCCTCAAGTCCCACCGGTCGCATTAAACCGGAAGTTGGGAGCTTTTTAGAGAGCTTCCTGGGCACACAAATCGTTGGAAAAGAAAGGGACGAGCCTGACTGAGAGAGAGAGAGAATGGAACGTTCTTGCATGGGAATTGTGGTGAAAAGAAGCAGGAGAATTTCTCTGTTCGCTCTGGTAACTTTGTGAAATGTTAAATAAATATTCTTAAATTAATCGTTAAATAGATTAGTAGTGAATGATTAATTCTGGAATTCGATTTTTTTTTCTGGAATTTATGTAGATCTGTGACAAATTTGTTTAACTTTTTTTTATCAGATGTACCTATATACTGGGTGCTCGAAATGTTTTACACAGTAAATTCGAAGGAATTGGATTTTGTTACCGTGAGCTCGTTTAATTAGCAAAACTACAAGTTGCTAAGTTTCAGGGTTTCGTTAGGAGACGTATATACTGGGTGTTTGAGATATTTCACACGCTAAATTTTAATAAATCGTATTTTGTTCCCTGTGAGTTCGTTTAATTAACAAAACAAGTTACTAAGTTTGAAAATTTCATACAGCAGAATCATTCTATTTCGCGGGAGGAGAATTTACGGCACAACTATGTACGCGGTGAAACTGAAATTGCCAATTTTCCTGGGCACCGTGTAAGAATGGCTAACTTTTGGTTTCGAGTACAAGAGAGTGTAGAATTCTTAAGTGGAACTTTAATTAAGCTAGAAATTGAAATTTCCAGCGTTACCAAAATTCCTGTTTCAAACTTTCAAATATAAATTGTACTCGACGTCTTAGGAAAAAAACAATTAAAATCCGTCTTTGTCCGAAATGATTCGCTAAATATCGATTCACTAAACATCAGCGAATATCCTCGAGTCCGATCAAAGCTGACGTCACTGCTCGCAATCCTCAGACATCCCGCGGTAAACGTGTCGAAATGAACCTAAATCCTCGTTCTTCCAAACCACCTTTCCCAACTCCGTTCCAATATTAACTCGCTCACCAATCCTCTGACTCCATACTGCCATTTTTCGTCACAGACTCTCACCCCATCGTAATCCAGCTGCGAAAGAAGACATCACGATCCACGCCGTTGTTCAACCTGACACGGTCACGTAACGATTCATCCTAAAAGAGACGTACTCGTACCCCACGTAGAGAGGGGAGAACCACAAACCGGAAGTGATTATCGTTCGTCGATCGCGTGGACGCAAGTGGTTCCGCTTAATTAAGTCCATCGAAGGTTCTCGTGCAGCGTGAATCATTTGGCCTGTAGATGCATCGAGGTGGTGCATTCAGCCATCTGTGGCCACTTAACCAACGTTCACGGCCAACCGACCGATTCGAATTATTATACCTGTGTCACCACTTGGCAGCCTAGGAATCGCCTCCCCTTTTCCGTGGCCATTGTGCCATCGAACGGGACACCCCATGGACAGGTTGGCTTCCGACGTGCAATGCCATTTCTCTCTCTCTCTCTGCCCCTCGCACTGTGGTTTATGGCTTTTTATTAGAAATGTCCCCTTTTTCCAATGGCTAATAGCCCGGAACCCGGTATCGAAGGGCCCGAAAACGCTCCACGTTCACGTTTTTCTCCACGCTACCGTGCCATTTCCGCAGTGCAATCGCCTCTCGGTTGTTTCCTGTCTGTCCTTTCGATTCGGTGAAAAATTGTCTTGCGACTGGGGTTCCTTCGTATTTATAATATTCGAGAATTATTTCTTATTGTTGTATTATACATGACTGATTGCCTACATTTGGGGCCATTTTGGTACGTATATCAATGGGATCTCCTTGTCGTTTCGATTCTAAATATATTATTTATATTCTGGATACTTACCATTTTCGTATTTACTTATTTCTTGGAAATCAATCGTTTTCTAAGTTAATAGTCTCTCCTTATTTATTTATTTCCTGAAAGTCTCGAATTTGTCTCTCCTTGTCGTTTCCTGCCAGACTTGGCGTTTCCTAAAATACAATCTCGCGATTCTATCCCGTAGAGATCTCGAATCTCAAAGAAAATCTCGTAATACACGAATCATCTGGATTTATAGTGTTTACCGTGAATCTACGAACGGCCACAGATTTACACACCACACTCCGGTGAAGCGCGGAAATCCATGTATCACATTCTACGTGTCCAGTTTCTCAAGGTAATCTTTGAAGTCCATGGCAAGGATTACCAGGCGAAATTACACAGCTCGTTCAACGTACACACACTGGCAAACAGTCTTAATCGAATGATGGATGATAAACCGCTAAACGGAAATCTCAATTACTCAAAATTGGAAACGAAACCGAACCACCGACGTGTGCACACACACACACACACTGGACTGTTATTTACCCAAGGCGTACTGCACGTTAATAATAATAGTTATTCTTGCTCTGTTATACGGGGTTACGTTTCGCCGCGCGTACCGCGATATCGTGCGTGGCGTTGCTGGAAAATCGGGTTTATAATTCAATAACAACCGGGGGCCGCAGCTTGCCCCGGCTTATATTATTTCTGCGGGAATTCGATATCTCCGCGGTTTCCCAGGCAAACGATATTTCGTTACGTGTCCAGCCTCTGTTGTATACGCGCGTATACGTACATGTATTTGCATAGAAGTGACAATAAAGCTTGGAGAAATGTTCGTTAAAAAAAAGGATATTCGAATACCGGTGGAACTCGGATTTCAGATACGAATAGTTGAATATCGTCTAACAATAAGTGGCATGTGAAGTGGAATATTCGGAATGTGTGAATTATCCGGGTCAATTGGAAATTTAAACACTTGGAATATTCGAATCCTCCGAAACTCACGCTTCGAATATTCGAATCCTCTGAAACTCACGCGCCGAATATTCGAAGCATCAGAAATTCACGCTTGGAATGTTCGAATCACCCGAAATTCACAGTTGGAATACTCGAATCCTCCGAAATTCACAGTTTGAATACTCGAATCTTTCGAAACTCACGCTTCGAATATTAGAATCCTCCGAAATTCACACTTCGAATCCTCCGAAACTCGTGCTTCGAATATTCGAATCCTCCGAAACTCACGCTTCGAATATTCGAATCCTCTGAAACTCACGCGCCGAATATTCGAAGCATCAGAAATTCGCGCTTGGAATGTTCGAATGACCCGAAATTCACAGTTGGAATACTCGAATCCTCCGAAATTCACAGTTGGAATACTCGAATCCTCCGAAATTCACACTTTGAATACTCGAATCTTTCGAAACTCACGCTTCGAATATAAGAATCCTCCGAAACTCACGCTTTGAATATTCGAATCCTCTGAAACTCACGCTTCGAATATTTAAATCCTCCGAAATTCAAACTCTTCGAATATTCGAATCGCCCGAGTATTCGAATCCTCCGAAATGCAAACGCTTCGAAAATTCGAAATATCCGAGTACTCGAATCACCCGAATACCCATATCACCCAAATATTCAAATCATCCGAATAAAGAATTCCAATTCAAAATTATCGAAATTATTCGAACAGTTGGACTATTGAAAATTTCACAGCCCACCTACATATCTCCACATGATCGAATCTCGATTCGTTTCTCCGTCGATTAAAAGAACCTCTTCCGCGTGCGTTCCTTTTCTTTCCCCCCATCCCGTTTTACGCTTCGATCGCGTTAACGAGCGTAACGCGAGCGGCAGGAAACTCACGGACGATAATTCGACGCGATTATCTCGGGGATACTTTGGCATGGTACCCGGAGGATCGTTCTTTCTCCCTTCTTCTCTTGATGGCCGAGGAACTGGGGAGAGGGCAAGAAAATAAATGGTCAGCCGTGATTTTCATGAGAAAAAGCGCTTAATGGTGTTAGCCGCTTAATGGCTCGCTGTTTCTCGGTCTTCGGCCCGCGAACCAGCCCCTTCCGCTCCTATCGACCCGCTCGAACGTCGAAACAACTCGACGTTAAGCCGCTTGCGGCCAGCTCCAAAAGCTCCGCGCGCTTCTGAAAGCTCCACGGCGATCTCTTTGAGTCGCCGGATGCTCGTTACGGGAAGGTTGCGGTTGGCAGGCTTCACGGTGTACATTTCGGGGTTCAAGGTTGAAAACTATGGCAAAAGCTTGAACCTCCCCCCACACACACAGACACAAGCTCGACGTGAAAAACTGTAAATCTTCAAAGGCTTCGTGGCAAACAATTTTTACGTGGTACAAGCTTCGACTTTTCCGAGATCAACGATGCAAAATTGTAATTTGAAAAGTTCAATGACTCGAGATTCACCGATAAGTAGAAATTCTATTCAGAAAAGTTTCGAACCATTCCAATTCCAAAGACACACGCGCAACTGAAAATCTCTTGTAAAAATTGAAATTTACAAAAATAATTCCAATCTCCAGTGTTTCTCAAGATTTCCTTTCTCGCCGAACAAGAAAGCACCGAAGGCAATCCTAACCTATCAACCTCCTATCCTCCGGTTCGTAAAAAGAATAGCCGCGGTCTAATTGATACTTTAATTTCAAGAGATTAACCTTGCTTCCTTTCCCTCCTCCGTTAAAGCGCGAGTAGTCGAACGGGAGGAAGGAAGAAGAGGAAAGGTGGATAAAATTCCAGCGGGTAATGTGTTCTCGCTGGAATTACAGAGAATCAGCGGAGACGACGACTTTGGGAGGGTTCGGCTCGTAACTTGGAAAGAAACAATAACCGTTATCGGGCATCCGGCCGCGCTAATGGTGGGCGTTTTTATGCGTCGTAATCGACGCCGTGAAATGAAACACACCGTGTCAGCCGCGATCGGGAAAAGGCGTCACACGATCAACGATAAAACGCGGCCAGAAGTGTGCAGCGGGGAGGAGAGAAGAGGAGGAGGTCGGCCACGTATCGTCTCTGCCAGGTGCACCGTCCATTGCGCCGGAAAAGCTCGTCGTTGACACGGATTTAAGGAGCGTTCTCTCGAAACGGGTAACGCTCAACTCCCTCGTGTCAGAGGGAGGGAAGTGTTTCATTCGGATATCCGTGTCAGCAAGCGTGTCGATTCTTTATGGCCCTGGCCGGACTCCGAGCCCCGCCGAGCGGAATTTTACGACGATCAAACCTGTGGAAAGCGACCTGCTTTTTTCACACGACACCCTAACTTTCACTCTTGATTTTCGGTCTTTGGGGGAATGGCTGTCCTATTGTGGAAGATGCTTTTTTTCCTTCGTTGGAAGTGTGGGTTTAAATGAATTAGTGAAGGTTTCCAACGTGAAAAAGTATAATTTTCGTTAATTTATTGTCGAGGAGATTGTGTGTATGTGTGATAGAAATTGAATGTAGATATGAGTAGTTTTTGGTACAAAATCATTTTCGAAGGCGTAGAAAATTAATTTGAAAAACAGTGAAATTTTTAATTACTGGTTTCTCCCTCTGGAGTGCTAGGATCGCTCTAATAGCACCAGCAATTATGTACAATTACTGAAAATTTGATACTGAAACCATTTCAAATCTAGTTTCACGAACCTGCTCATCGTGAAACCTAGAATACTCTCAATTTCAACATTTTCCTTCAAAGAGAAACCTACAGAAAAATTCCTGTATATTCTCCACACATACCTCTACCACCGCAAACAAAAATTGTTCAAAACCGACGTTCCGTTACTTCAAAATAAATTCCCCAAAAAAATGGTACTTTTCGATCAACCCAAGATACTCTCTCCCCATAATACAATTTCAAACTCTTAAAAAAATTGAAACAGCGTTCTTACACGAATCCAATACAACGCCCACATTCCCCAAGATCCCTTCTACTCGCAAGCAACTTCGAATCAACGTTCCCCAACCAGCAACCCTCTCCTAAAAAGAAAATCGAAGACAGGTCCATAGATAAATGAATCAAGTTTCTTCTCGGTTCTCGCGTCGCATGTTCAATTTCACGGCAAATATGGTTAGCCACATCAAACGAGTGGCTGGTACTAACAAACCGGGCCCCGTCGAATGGCATCAAAGTGGCTCGGGCCAGGTAAGCCCTCGCTTACTCATCGGATGTTCCACGGTAAACGAGACTCCCAGTGACATATGTGGAGTCCCATTCGGGCAACCACATCAAAAGCAGAGCAGAGCACAGAGAGAGAGAAGAAGCTTGAGCTTTCCACGACGACGACGTCTCCCATTAACCGTGTGCCTCATTTTACGCAACTTTCCTCGCGAACTGGCCATTCTTGGCCGCTCCATGGCCACCTTCGGCCGCCATTAAAGCGCACGTGAAAATTGTTCTACGTAAATCGTCGCGTCTCGACGTTGGGGAAAAGTCGTGGTTGCTCCTTCTTCTTCTTCTTCTTTTTTCCTTCTTTCCAGGCCTGGCCTGTTTTACTCTCGTCTAGGCCAACTACCCTCTAACTTCTCCTACTCCTTCTTTTACCTGTACAGTTCTTTTCTTCGAGCAACCAACGCGACCTTCTTTTATACTCCACCTCTACCTACCTCTCTTTCGAGAGAGAGAGAGAATTGTGGCTCGACGAGCGACGAAGGAATTCTTACGGTTCCCGTAGAGCTAAAAGATTTACTTAACCACGGTTCCTCTGTTTCCCGGCTGGTTCTTTTGATCGTCCGGCCTGCCACCCCCGTGTTTTCCAGCCTCGACCACCTTTTTCCACTCGCTCGCGGTGTATACGTGTACCACCAAGCTCTACTCCGTTTCGCTTTGTTTTACTTAGACAGGGAGATTACGTCCACGGAGTTAATAATTACCGGGCCTCTCCGCTGGAATTCGCCTGTATATACGAGCTTTCTCGTTCGATGGCCTCTGGCCGAGATAATTTCAAAGCCGGCTGGAATTGTTGAACGTGGAGAGGCTCTCTCGAGATTTGTCAAGCGGCTTTTTCAATCTAACGAAGGAGGCTGTGAGTTTATTGAGTATGATCTGTGTACATTTTCTGTTCAGAGATCTGTGTCTAGGAAGTTCACTCTTTTTAAGGTATTCTTTGATTTTAGCTTTGATTTTATCACTGAAGATTAACAGTTTATTGAAAATTGGTGATAAGTTGGAAACATAATTATTTCCTCTTGAATCTTCCATTTTTGGAGTATTACGTCGCCTAAGAGCACATACACTGTCCTTCGTGAATATTAAGCCACCCGTTGTATGATTTAACCCTTTCGTTACCAAATTACACTCTCAAGAACTTAAACAATGACACAAAATTGAAATCAATTTTTCTTCGAATACTCAAGTGAAACTAAAGCATCCCTTTTGTCACCAAAGGGTTAAAATACGAACTCTGCATACCGGGTGACAATAATTTAACGCCCAAATGTCGCTTAATGTGTTAAGAAAACTACTCATAAAAATCAACAATTTAAAGTACGAACCAAACGTCGACAAAATCCCCTCGCGACATCGAAACAGAATTAACCGTAGAATCGTGGCGCCAATTAAAATTCCGCACTTACAACCACGTGTTCCTCCATCGCGAATATAAACAAAGCAACAATACCCAGCGTACAGCAGCCGGTTCGAATAATGTTGCTAAGCAAAACGTTTATGAATTTTTCAACAACGACCCCAAACAAAACGAAAAAAAAGAGGAGAATAAAAACGCGACACTGTTTCCCAGGTTGGTACTTTTACGTTCGTAAACATTTTTCGCCGGCACTCCGTTTGTGCCGGGGTAATTGAAAAGCTCGCGATTACTTTTTTTCCCCTGGTGCTCGCGAGTTCTCGATGGCCATTACGCCACTTCACGCGGCCGGAACTCGCGTTATCGAATTTCTTGTTCAAAAGCGTATCAATTGTTCCCGCGTAAATATTCGATCTGGTTTTTTTTCATCCCTCACTTTTGTTACGACGCTACCCTTTCACCTTCCTTCTTCCATCTGTTTTTGTTTGTTTACCCGTTTCTCATTTTACAATCTCCACTTGGTTTTTCTTCGAAAATATTCTTACTCGGTGAAATCGCGTGCAAATCATCGGAGCATTTTTTTCCACCACTTCCTGACGGCAACCCCTTTGCTTCGCGCTCGTTATCCTTGCCTCGTTTATCCGTCGTTCGATTTTACGACTTCCCCGTTCGCCTGGAGAACGGAGAACGACGTGGCGGAACTTCGATAGGTTTTGCTGGTAGCGTGAATTAATCGTTGTTACTCGTATTTAACCATTTAATCCTTTGTCCAGTGTGACTCGACGTCAGTTTTATTCACAGGTACGAATGAAGTAATTTCTAAATTACCGGTTTAACCCTTTCGCTGCGGCAAATTTTAGTACGTAACGCGCGTAGCAAATTCAGATGTTCCACGACGGCCGTAAAATTTTCTTTTTTGTCATTTGAAAATTTGTTTTATTTCATTTACGCGGAAGAATGCAGTGAAGAAAATTAAAGCTTGAATTAAGACGTAAATGCGCCAAAAGACTGCAAAAGCACAATGTAAAATTTTCAAAGCGCCTATAGGCGCCAATATCAGTGAAAGGGTTAAATGTGTTGGAAATAAGCCTTTTTGTATAATCGCGATCGATGAGAACCAATAGGGATCTACCGATTTCCGGTGGGTCGGAGTTTTTCCTCCTCCCTCAGGTGAAACGTGGAAAGAAGGCAGCAGACGTGCGATCCGGTGCATGTATACGGAGGGTTAATGCTATTTTCAATATACAGTAATGTCTCCACAAGTGTCAGTCCGCAAGGAACCTAAACCTGACACTTGTAGAGTCAGGGACTACGTTTTCGAGCCTCGCGCCCTCCTTTGTAGTTTGCCGAACGTAGACAAGGACAGCGAATAAAAGATAAGGATGAAACGTAAGTGGAGGCAACCGAGCGATTTAAATATCAACTTTTTTAATTTTACGTTTTTTTATCCCGAAATTTTTCTTAACATATTGATGAGATTTTTCTGATGAAAATGACATCAAACACGACATAATTTGAACAACATTTACTTATTAACACGTTCACTGTCACGCCAGATATTTCACTGTATTGAGATAAAACAGACGACCTGTATTACATTACATAGAGTCGGCCTACCGTTTGACTGCCAGTGGGAGAATTGGCCTGCCGTTTGACTGACACTTGTAGAATCGGCCCTACATTTGACCGACACTTGTAGAATCAGCCCTACATTTTTTTTTTTTTTTTTACGTGGAGGTAGGCCGACATTAAATTAATTACTCAATAAGTATTAATAAGTAAATGTTATTCAAATTATATCGAAAGAAAGTAAAATTAAAGAAATTATATTTTTCTATTATGAATTGTCGAGCCGTGAAATCTCGTAAAAGAAACCGAGTGGTGTAACGTTACACACTTGACTGACTGCGAGCGAGATAACATAGGCGCAGCAATGACACAGACCTAGGCGTAGGACCATCTATACTGACACTTGTAGAATCTAAACTGACTGACACTTGCAGAGACATTACTGTAATTAGCAAAAAAAATTGCTTAAATCGGTTCCTATCGATCGAATGTCTTTTGAAGTGCATTTCAAATAAAATTCTTAAGATAATAGGGAGTTACTGAGAAGAAAATTAAAAAAAAAATTTGACCCGTAGTGTAAGCGGACCCCAATTTTCCGCTTTGGGCGTCCAGAGACAGTTCGTTAGAGAATTTGAAAGTGTAAAGACGTCTCCTCTGTATAATATTAACAATTTACAAAGACTGTTTCATTTCCATAATCCATTTCCAATAATTTTAAGTACACTTTAACAAATTCTACGTTAATTCAACTATTTTTCTCACATTTTCCCCAGAATCTGACACGTTGTTGTAGGTTCGTGGAAACGCTCGTATAAAAGGGGAACGCGTATTTTCATACACGATATTTAGCGATGGAAAATAAATTAATTGGTATTTCTGTCGGGAAGTAATAACGCGTTAATATACGTACGTACGTTTGATAAGGATTTTTCGTAATGTTATCGCGAAGGAGACGAA
>NW_017100145.1:261067-268684 GCF_001263275.1 Habropoda laboriosa
GAGTTTGGTACACGCGAAATTAACTGTTAACAATATTTTTGCGTTTCGCAAACACCCGTTTCGGCGGTGCCGGACAAATGCAAATTAGTGTAGAATTAATATTTAATGCGAAATGACGTCAGTAAACGTTTCCATCCAGCAGGAACGTTTTTCTGTTTACCTTGCACGAACCGAAGTCCGGCTACGAGAGTAAATAGCGCCAGGTATAATGCTTTGTACTGTTTATTTTTATCCGATCGTTACAATTCGGACGCTTCTATATCGCCGGCGCGATAATTCGAACGGGGTGAATATTGAATTAATTATTCTCCGAGAGAAACTTCTTTCTCTCGGTTGTCGGTAGATGGTTTTCTTAATTATTCTCTGTGTTCGATAGAATTTTTTCCGTGGTTCAGCGTGAATTCGATGATTCGAGTAGGATCTAACCTCAAAAACTGGAAGAAGTGTGGATAAAGTGAAGTGTGCGAGATGATTTGATTTTTAGAACAAAAATTTTTGATTTTGCGGAAAATTTTAAATGGTAAAATGGTGTTTTTTCTGGGCCACCATGTAGATTTTACGCTGCTTAGTGATTCGCCGAATGTGGACCTCTGGAGAGGATTTACAAAAGGATTTTGCAGTATGTTTTATGGATTCTAGATACCAGGTGATAAAGTTTATCTGAAAATGTAAAAATAGGTGACGAGTTTTCGGGTGTTCGCGCTTCCATCGAGAGCGTTTCACTTAAAGTGTCAATTTAAGTTGACTACAGGAGTGGAAACTCGGAAAACAGGGATCTTTTTATAAAGCCTGAAAGAGCATCGACCTTTATTCCGTGGAATATCTGACAAGAACGTAAATTTAACTAAAGATACACGTTATGGACAGAACGTTTCGAATTTTCAAGTTTGCGCGGCTGAGAGAGTGAGTAAAGTGGTTATTCGTGGTTCCTCGATGATCACTAGTGGGTTGAACAATTTTTCAAACGACAAACAAATATTTGCAAAAGTGATACTACACAGTGAACACATTTATTTATGAAATATACATTCTTCTCTCTTTCCTCTCAAAATATTTACAAAAACATTTACATTTTTCATGATCTCTGAGAAACGTACAATTCAGGTCAAGATTTATTTTTTATTTTGAAATAAAATATTTCGAAATGAACACCTTGTCTCAAACCCTTGAAACGCATTGTTAATAATTTTTTTCGTTGCATTATAGCTTAGAACCCTTCAGTCGTGAAACGATTTCCAATAAACTTGAGATGAAACTGGAACGATAAAGCTAGACCTCTTTCCTACCCTAATTCACACTACGAATCGCGGAAATCTGAAAGATCGTCGTGTATGTATGCACGTCGAAACTTTTCACCGATAAGCTCGCGTATTCTGTACGAAATGATTCTTCAGGATTCCGATAAATTATGAAATGATCATCGATTTATTAGCGACCGGTACGGCTGATTTGTGGAACCGCGTGTGTAAGCAACGCCGATTCAGCAAACATCAGAGCGTGCGAATGATTAACTAAGCCTGGTGTGGCGGGGGTGTCATGCAAATAGGCATTATGTATTCCTAGTTCATTGGGGACCGATCATTAATATTTGCGTCCCCTTGCTGCCGCCCCTCTCCCATATGTGGCTTTCAGAGGCACGTATGTTATTACAGATTGTTAATGTGCGTGGCATTATTTATATGTGTATGCTCTGCTGTACCACCTACGTTAACCACCCCTTTCCATCCCCCTCCGTTCGCGTGAAATCGATACAGATAAACCCTTGGTGCAGGTCGATAGCTTCGGATTAACCTAATCGATTTATCTGTTCGGCGCTCACCCTCTTTGCGTCGCTGAGATTTGTAGATTTGTGTCGTCGATCGTTGATAAGAATGTCGTATTGTTGACGGAAAAATTGAGGACGTCGTATAGAGAGTCTGAGCTGTGTGATCAAAGGATGAGATGCAGAAGCACTTTGGTGTCTACACTTTAACCCCTTGACGGATGATTTCTTTTCCTGACTGTGCATGTAAGCGTCAACTGATTACTGTTTCAGTACTGTGTTAAGTAAGAAGAGCTAACGTACTGTGACCTTGACTAAATCTGTGGTACGAGTCTAACTCGTTAACACCATAACTGGCTCCTGGAAGATGGTCCTTGAAGCACAAGGACATTAGATTCTCAATCGTTGTACGGAGAATCTCGCAAGTACAGTCCCTGGTGAAAAAAATTAGGGCCACTCACAATTTTCAAGATTTTTCGTGTTTTTAGTAAAATTTGAAGTCTTGAACGTAATTTAGTAATAATGTATATCGTGGGAAACTCCGTTCTGGAACCTTCGAAGGGAGAGACTTGAAACAAGCGTGGGAGAGACTCGCCTCTGGGGGATTCCCCGGCCTGTTTCGCGCAGGAAGTGCGCAGGATTCTAGCAGGACGACGCGTTCTCACTTTTTACGAGACCACAGGACGTCTACTTTGACGAAGGATACTTAGACCACGCGGCCATAGTCTTGTAAAAAGTATATTCCGATCGCGAGAATTTAGAAGAGTTCGAGTAATTTTACTCCCAAGCTATTTTTGGCTCTACTTTCAAAACAAACTACTTTACCTTAATTTCCAAGTGTCTTGCAAAAAAAATTATTTCAATCTCTCAGAAACAAGATCATCTTAGAACCTCATAAACAAATCAGCTCGTAAGCACGATGTATTCAAAGCCAAAGTAAACTGGTCCCACGATGTCCTTTTTTCTCACCTGTTCTCCACGCAGGACCAATTCTCGCGCGGTGAATTCCTCTCTTTTTTTTATTTTTGTTTTTTCATTCTATGAACGGCGGTGAAACGAATTTCCGCTAATTGCCAGTTTATTGGCCGCGCGAGAGCAGCGTGAAAGAATGGAGACGAATTATTTGAGCCAGGCAGCGAGGTACGGCCGATCGTTATCCGGTGTCAGTATTGATTTCATTAATACCGCGAATACCGGCTACCTGTGTGACTGCCGCGCCGCGAAACAATCGGCCGTCTCATTAAGCCGCTTGCCGGCCATTTTAATCGTTCCACTTTTATCCTCGTGCATATACGTTCTCTCTCTCTCTCTTTCTCTCGTCCTTTGTCTCTGCTCGTCTCTGTACACGTTGTATCGACTGGTTTTCGTTCTACGAATAAACGAGAAACGCCATTGGCAAAGGACGACAAGCTGAACGTCTATTCGAGTTACACGGAGAGTACGGCCCGGTTTAATCTCGTTTTACCGAGGAGCTAGCTGGCGAGGATCATCCTGGAACACGGTCGCCTTTTGGATCGCTTCGAATATTCCACGGGACACGGCGCGCCGGGACAAATACGCCGTGAAACGGCAACCGTCTGGGGAAAGATGGCCGTGGAACCGGCGGCTTGATCGTGACACGTTAAGTTAACCCTTTCGTGATCACCGAGACGTGTGTATCTAACAGGTGGAACAATAATTCGTGTCAGTTTGACGTTCGTTGCAAACTCGGTGATCGATGGATAAGTGAGAAATTTTAAAAATAATTTGGTGTCCAAAGGGTTCATTGGAGAACCGATCGAAATGGTAGAAATAGTTTTCTGTGACGTTAAAAAACTTGTGTCTATATATTTATTAATTGTTACAGTTGTGAAACATTTATTGCTAACGCTGTGAAGCTTTTATTGTAACTAATGATTTAAACTCGCTTCGTAACTTCATTTCAGTGAAATACAATATTCAATAATATTCAGTTTTTTAATAATAAAGCATTGAACGAGTGAACGTAATTGAAAGTACTGCATGTTCTTTAAACATATAATATTTACAATTTTTCGAGATAGCTGAAGATTTCCAATTTTCCCCCAAAATTCCAGACCTTTAAACAACAATAAAAATGTACAGTATCTAATAATTCTCGTCGATTCCACGAAGAATGGAATATCTACCCTAATCGAAACAATCTCGTCGCTACTCCAGCCTTCCCCAATTTTTCATTTGCTCCAAAAACACACGCGTGTACACGTTAACGAGAGGCAAGGGTGTGATTGCAGGTCGAAATATTCGCTGTATACCCGGTGTCCTGCCGTAACGAAGGTACATAGGTACTCGTAAGGTAACGATCACGGGTCGCATCCGGGCTGATTAAGGCTACGCCAGTATTTACAATTAAGCCTGGATCGCGCGCGCAGAGCAACGTAGACACCGATGATTTTATATCGCGGCGCGTTTCCCCAGGTTTGTTTTATTAAGCGGTCCTCGCGAAAGCGTACCGTGGAAGTGTAACCGACCGCGAACTGTACACGCGTGTACCGCAATTTTAGACATCTGGCGGTGGTAATAACTTAAGCGGCATAGCTTATGATAACTGAATTATGTAGCTACAAAACTTCGTGTACCGTGCACGCAGACAGCCCTGTATAATTCAGGGATTGCGTGCAATTTGTAGGCATTTTCTAGGACGCCGCTGCAGCCTATACTCTATTGCCTCCGGGATTTTGATACTTTGCCAGTGCGATCTGTTTCACCGCTTACGACGGAAATATTGCGTCGATTAATTGACAATTTTCTTGTTTTTGTGAGGGCACTGCATGCGTGGTTTAACCCTTTCACTGCTATAGGCGATTTAAATATTTTCTAGCACTGTGTCCTTGACGGCTATAGGCGTTTCGAATATTTTCTCGCACTGTGACCTTGGCGGCTATAGGCTGTTTGAATATTTTTTCTCACTGTCCTTGGTGGCTATAGGCGTTTCGAATATTTTCTCGCATTATGCCTTTGGCGGCCATAGGCGGTTTGAATATTTTCTCGTACTGTCCTTGGTGGCTATAGGCGTTTCGAATATTTTCTCGCAGTGTCCTTGGTGGCTATAGGCATTTCGAATATTTTCTCGCATTGCATCCTTTGCGGCTATAGGCGTTTCAAATATTTTCTTGCACTGTTCTTGGTGCCTATGGGCGTTTCGAATATTTTCTCGCACTGTGACCTTGACGTCTATAGGCGTTTCGAATATTTTCTCGCAAATATCGATCGAAAGGAGTACATCGAATAATCCAGTTTACATCGAAGAAGATATCCAGCAACGAAGGTTCGACTGACGAATTTTTAATTTCACAAGTAACTCCCCAGAGCGACTCGGGGGCAAAGGTAAAGGCATGGGCAAACATCGTGGGGCCGATAGCAGCGATTACCCGGCGCGTTATTTGTCGATTTGCTGGGTATACGTTTCCGATGGCGCGCACAAAGTGGCTTCTAAGCCGTTGCCAAGAGTTCCTTTGACGTTTCTTGTTACCCAGGTCCCGTCACACAAGACCAGACCTCCTACGACCGCCCCTAGACTGTCGTCTAGACGTTAGGTAAAACCGAGCTGGATAGATCTAAACTCATGCTCCACCCATCTACTCATACATCTACACACACACACACACATATGTTTCTCTATACACCGATGGTTACATTCGTGTACTCGTGTGTGTATACAAGTTGTTCCCGCGTTACTAATGTATCCGTTGAGTACACTGTTAATATTTAAGCGTGCGCCCGGATTCCAGTGTATAGCTGGGCTCCGTCTCTGCCTCCTTCGACTTGGCGAAACCCTTGAAGTTCCCTTCCTCTTTCTACCACCCACACCCTGTACGTGTGTTGATCGACGCGGTGCTCCTACAGCGCCAGGTGTGCTCCGCGCCGGAACGCAAACTGCATCCGGTAATTTCGGAAATTTCGATACGACATTTGCGATTAATTAATCACGCCGCGTTCGCCCGGCGGAGAAGCCGCGTGCGGAGGCCGCCTGATTGCGTCACCACCGCTACCGTATCCGCGTCACCGTAGCCTCTCCATCCACCGACCGTCAAGATGTGTATTAATCTAACAACGGAACACTCGGAATTGTTACACTGGAAATTGAAAAATTGTACGCGATTTTTAAGATTGAAAATTCTCAGAAAATTCAGAGGAGTTTCAAACATGGGAGATAGAAAATTCTCAGAAAATTCAGAGGATTTTTAAACATGGGAGATAGAAAATTCTCAGGAAATTCGGAGGATTTTTAAACTCAGAAGATTAAATTTTTAATTCAGAGGATTTTTAAACTTGGAAAATTCAAAATTCTTAGAAAATTCAGAGGAGAAAATTTCTATTTGGAGGATTACTTAAAATGACACGTTGAACAATCGCAAATTTTTCCTGGTTTTTCCACGGTCGAATTGATTCATTTAACAACCGCCTCATTACCGATACCGCTTTTAATCCTAATCAGCTCTGTCCCCTTGCAGGAACGACTCCCACAATTTCCTCACTTGCAAAAGTTCAACGAGAAAGAGTTTCCGCGATACGCTCGAGCAGCTTTAATAATCGCGTCGCCGTTCCGCGCGCGCGGTATCGCCATGAATTGGCGATAAATACGCGAAAGTTTCTCGCACCGCGGTGAATAACGAAGGTGGGAACGGAGCGAAGGAACGGGTCAGGTGAAATTATACCGGCTGCACGCAGCGCGCTTAAGAACCACAGTGGTATGCGCGAAATTCAATCGTGTGGATCGCAGATTGCAACACCTGCTTTTTCCTCCGCGAAACCTGGGCCGGGGACAAATTTCCACGCGACCCAGAAAACCTCGCGAGAGTACACAAAGAACGCCTGAATACCTACCTACCTACATACACACGATCGTTTCTGGACCAAACGCCCCGATAATCAAGCCACAATACACACACCGGTGAAATTATGCAACCAAGAGGTATTCGACGGTAATACTTTTTATTTCGTTTATTCTTTTTTTTCTGGTTTATTTTTCCGACTGCAAAACTAAAAAAAAAAAAAAAAAAAAAAAAAAAAAAATGAAAAAAAACACAAATATCCCGTATTCATACCCGGTTTTAATTATTCCTCGTTGTATGTTTATCGCAAAAATTGAATGTTAAACTTGCTATGCAAATGCGGAATGCATTTTTTGAAAAATATTTTTTACCTAACCGAGCTGGATTAAACATCGCCACTTTAAGCCAGCAGCCTGCGCGGCGGGGATTTTATGTAAAACAGAAACCGTGGATCGTTTTGAATAATAACAAAGGCGACGGTGGAAAATGAATTATTCCCCGCGTCTCGGTAATTATTTTCCCCCGGTGTTGCAAAATGTCGTATCAACAAATAGCCAATTATAAGTGCACATATGATTACGCTGTTAATTTTCAACGAAATATCCTAGCGTGATGATAATAATAATTCGACGTCGTGAAATAAATTTACAGTGACCAAAGTGAGTTCATACATACACGTACATATGTGTACATACATACAGGGTGAGCAGAATTTTTTCAGGCATTCTAGCCTGGAGGAAAGGATAGCAATAAGCTTGGCGATGGTGGACCAGGGGTATTTGTGGGCTATTCTTCAACCGGAAGTATTCCAGGCTCAGAAATGAAATTCTGCCGTGCTTTCGAAACGACAGGACGTCGTGCTTTTTTTTTTCATAGTGGAATTCTTCGTTCAGACCTCTGGGTTTCGCGCAATCTTTCCCTTCTTTTTTTTTTCTTTCTTTACAAGTGGAAACCCGATTACGGTGTTTCCAGGTGAACGAGGAAACCCTGCGCCAGCGGAGTTACGGTTGCACGCGGAATAATGCAGAAATTGTTTCCTTCCCCTTCGTGTTTCTCTGTCTT
>NW_017100145.1:268739-269396 GCF_001263275.1 Habropoda laboriosa
ACGATGCAAATGTTGGGTGTAATAAAGCAATGGATCAGCTTGACCCGAATACTTGAGGAATTAGCATCGTAAACGAAGCAGAAATCCTGAGATAAATCTGTCGAGCTTTCACCTGATTCATATCTTCTTGGTTTCTTCTGGATTTCTAGAATTCCAACTTCAGTTTATTTTATTTGTTTATTATATTTTATATCGGAGCTCAAAATCAAGAAAATTCTTTTAACAAAAATTATAGTGAACTTAAACAGTGTTTCAAACTGCATCACACCATCTGCAATCATAACTCAGCTTCCTGTCAATGTTGGACAAAAGTTACGTTGAAAAACGAATAAATCGAATTTATTCCCTATTTTGTATTCCAAATAATTTCGTCCAGTTTGAAAGTGTCGAAAAATCGACGTTCCCCCTTTTTTCAAATTGAAAGGAATCAGAAATTCGTGAGACGTTTCGATAGCAAGGGACGCGTCGCGAACACTCGAGTAGCAACAAATGGTACACGCAGTTAACAGGATGAAAAGGTTCTCGAGACTTAGGATCTGATCTCTCCCGAGACGTTTTCCAATCGAACGTCCACCCTGTCGAAATACGTGGCGTTGTTAAAATTCCACAGGATTGCAGGCCCAATCGCGTTTCAAGGTTTTGTAATTGAATTCTGGT
>NW_017100145.1:269425-275127 GCF_001263275.1 Habropoda laboriosa
TATCCTTTCCTTTCTCTACGCCTGATAATCCCGAGCTAATCCAGATCCTCAAAAGTTCACTGTCTCCCCGCCACAGGAGAAAGTTGAAACGCTCTGCATAAAAGATATCCACGTCGTCGAACGACGTGGAATGCCTCGTGAACAGTCGCGTCAATTATCGAGGCATGCATTTTTCATCGACTTATTTTTCCCTTTGCTTTGCCCTTCCTGATCTATCGTAGGATCTCTCTGATACATTCTACGAGTTGCAACAGGAAAAATATTAGAAATTTTTCGACACCCGTTACATTGAGTAACCGAAAAATCTTTGCAAGATCTTTCCTTCGTTCAAATAAATGCTGAAACTTGGTGAAATTTTTTTGTTACTTAATACAAATGTGATTCATTTTAAATGTTATACCTGTATAAGATTGAAAAGGGTTGCATAAAGCATGAAAACGTGACATGTCATTTCCATTAACGTAAAGGAAGCGAAACTATCCACTTTACAGAGAGACTGTTCGACAATTTTGCCCTAACACACACGTATCCCTGAAACAGTTTACGATTCGTCCCGTGCACTCGAAGCAACCCAATCGAGGACTTAAATGAAATCCAATAAGTACCTTTCTTCCATTGGGTTTCACTTATCGATCGTCGTTCGCTTAACGATCGATTTCTCGTCGCGCGACGTTCAAAGAAATTCACTAGGTGCACGAAATGTCCGTGGATGGAAGGTTCGGGGCCGAAAGGGTCGAATTAATTAGGAAATTCAACGTTTCATAACTTACGATCGGACAGGACTCGAATGGTGAAAGGATCTTGAAGCTATCCTTGAGTGCCTATTGAACCGCCGCGCCGCCGCCGCGGCCAGCACTCCTCAAACACTTCAACTCCGAGAGGCAATATCTCGTAATTGGACTATCATAATGGTGTGCTCGATGGAGCCCGCGAAGAAACGTTTCGAAATTAAAACACTTCCGGTGGGCCCTCTTTCTTAGAGAGACTTTGTGAGATTTTGGTGGATCCTTAGATCTTTAGATCTTTAAAACTTTAGATCCTTAGATCCGTAGATCCTTAGATATTTAAATCCTTAGATCCATAGATCCATAGATATTTAGATCTATAGATCCATAGATCCATAGATCCTTAGATCCATAGATCCATAGATCCATAGATCCATAGATCCTTCGATCCATAGATCCATAGATCCTTAGATCCATAGATCCATAGATCCATAGATCCTTCGATCCATAGATCCTTCGATCCATAGATCCTTCGATCCATAGATCCATAGATCCTTAGATCCATAGATCCTTAGATCATTTCTTGGGATATTTTTTATTTTTTTTCGGATATTTGAATCGATTCGTTAACAAATAAAATAGTGGTGGCCACGTTAAATGATTCACCTTGTATAATTAATAGTAAAAGTCTACAAATTTCTAAATTTTATGTATCTCCCATAGTACCAAAAATTCCTATTTCTTCCTTACTTTTCAATCTTCTAAAGAATTTTAATAAAATAGAATAAAAATGATCTAGCATTCCGAATAGTAATTATTTCGTGCGTTATTTTGGAAAACAGCTTTTCACGTTTGATCGTGGCGCCCGATCCGGCACATTGAATTGCATGATTTTTCGGCCGCAGTCCTGAAAGAACGTGTCTCGTTAACGTTTTCTCTCGTTAATGTCGCTAATTAAATCCGGCGCGGTCGATGCGTCCCGTTGCAATCGGATTTCGATCGCAGACGCGTAAGAATTACACAGCGGCTTCTGTATCCGTCGCGAATAACAATGTGTCGTTACGATTAATTACCCGGATTCAGTTCATTAGGACGCCGGCGTGTTTCGAATATGCTTTAATTAATGCAATTTACCTGCCAGAATCCGGAGGACCAGACAGAGACAGATAGATAGAGAGAGGGGCAACCGAGGGTAGAAGTGGTCGGTACAAAAGGAGTTTCATCCAATTACGACTTAATTCTGTCGTTCATCGGGGGATTTCTTTCGTTTCATCTGTAACAAACGCAGAAAATATATTTGATCCGGCGAGCCTCTCGAGTGGACAAATTCATAACTCGAATCGATAATACACTTAAAACGTGACTACGATATTTGAAGCTTCGTTACGCAACTTCTAGTTACGACAGAATAGGGAACCCTATATTTCTAGTAACTTTTTCCTATTACAGTGGCGTTATCTCACGAGTTGATCTTAGATTCTGAGAAGATACGACGTTCTATAATCTCAATAATTCTTCTCAAACATAATTTACGAAGATCCGAAGCACTCGACACTTAGAAAATTAGAATAATTAATGTAAAATAAATTGGCATATATAATTATTTTTTATTTCAACAAAACTCCCTATACACTTAGGCAAATGCATCTTAATAATTTCTATAATTTAACAAATCTGAAATCTATTATTTTGACAAATTGGATTGATCTACTGTCAAACTTCTACAATTTTCCTTCATACCAACTCACGCCAACTAATTGCAAGCAATTAAGATTATTCTAAGGGCAACCAAATGAATAATTTCTATCTCGTCTAATTTATCCTGCAAACCTTTGCATTTTGCATGCATTTTTCCCCGATGAATTTTTATTTCAACGTCACACCACAGCATACTCCGCCAAACCGCGGAATCCCAATTCTAAAATTCTTCCCCGAAGTCACCCCTTTTCCAATCTCAACATCCATTCTCCCCGTTGCACCAATTTCGAAACGAAAGTCGACACACTAATCTTCGCGGACTCTTTTCCGCGGACGGAAACGGAAGCGGTCTGCGGGAGCAGCTGCCCGAAAACAGCGTCTATCCGCGAGCTCCTGATTGGTGCATGTTACACCTGTGCCATCGTGTGCATGTGCACACGTAATATTTAACGCGCGCGCGTGCTCCCGTGTCTCCCGACAATGGGGCGCTCGGCAAACAGCTTTTCACGCTGGTTTCCTCTCGCTCGGGCACATTAAGCGCACGCGTGTAAATTTCGTGTACAGCTGATTGTTCGCGTGTTAACGCTCCCTGGAACCCTGCGTATATGTACGTGTCTGTGTGTGTTTGTGGATGTATAAACGTAGAACGCGAGAGTCGTGCGGAACGTATGTACCTAGCCTCTGGTACATCCATGACAATCGCAGTCCGCTTAAGAGCGACGTCGACGAGCGCACATAAGCGCTCATGCGCTAGCTAGCTGCTTTCTGGTGATTCGGGAGATTATATTCGAAGACGTTGTTACGTGTCAGTAACATAAACAAGATGATTCTGGGTAGGAGTGAGGACCGGGGGGCGTAACAATCTATACAGGGTGTTTCACATGAATTTATCACTGGATGTTGTATTTCTGCTGTTTAAAATTTTGTAAAAATGTTTTCTGCATAGTTTTAATAGTTTTGTGAGAGTTGTTGCTTAGTAAGAATTGTTTCATTCTATTTAAAGGGATTAATGGATCTTCCCTAAAAATCTATACAGGGTATTTCACTTAACTTTATCATGGGAGATTTCTTTGCTATATTTAAAATTTTATAAAAATATTTTCTACAAATATTGCATAATTTTATGGAAGCTATTGCATAGTAAGAATTGTTTCATACTGTTTGGAGAGGTTAATGAACCTTCCCTAAAAACCCCAATTTTGTCCTAATTCTATTCTCTAATTTTATCACTGGATATATTTCTGCTACATTTAAAATTTTATAAAAATGTTTCCTACAAATATTGCATAATTCCATGGGAGTTATTACATAGTAAGTGCTTTTTTCTATTTGTAACAGTTAATGAAATACACATTATTAACCCTTTAACTACCATACAGAGGACAGTTGCTCATATCGTACCTCACTGATTCCTTTTTTATTAGCGAATACAAATAGCACTTAATATTGAAAATATAAAAGCACACACGAAAGACCATGCTCCACTGCGTGAAATGCAAAGTACGAATTCATAATGTTTGCAGAGGAGTATTAAAAAGGAAGAAAAATTTATTACTGCCTCGACTGTTAATTGCAAATGTATTCAGTAACCGTTACTTTACATCGAATATTTGTTTCCTTATTTGCTATTGACAAAATACGATTTAATACCAGATACGAATTAACATCGATGCAAATATGTCACTTTTTAGCATATATCATTACATTGGTTCAACGATAAACGTTGAAATAATGAAATACCACGAATCATCGTGATCATTTTTCACGTGAAAAATCAAAAGGAGACAGCTTCTATCCTTGTAGAACTCTCGTGCTTTGGTAGATCTGAGTGTTTCATTACCAAAGTAAAAGTCTTGAAATTTACAGAGTTGCTCGAAAGTACTCGAAATATCCTGATTTCATCTCACCGAGAAATTTTCCACCCCAGTTTACTCCACTTCACTTTGAACAGCTGTTCATTTCTTCTTGCGCCACGAGGGTCTTGCTTTGGATTTCCATTCGAGAGTTCCACCAAGTCCCCGCGACTTCTTCTTTCCGTTCTCCCGGAAACAACTTTAAGGAAGTGGACGGCAATTAGTCGCGAATATAATTTCACGCTTATGATATAATCGTTATCCAGAAGTTTCTACGTTTCTACGTGGAAACACAATGTTTCTGGAAGTTACCGAGACGAGAAATTCTACTGGAATCTGATTGATTTTCTTCTACCTGTGGTATCCAACTTTTATCACAAGTTTACCTGTTCCTTATTCTATTCTACTAACCAGTGATTTTAATCTTCACTTTTTCTCTAATAAAGCATTTTCAGGCTTTTGATATTGTAATTAATCTGCAAAATTAATGAGCAATTTTAGCTTGACTTGAACTGCTGATAAACCTTAAATTTAATAGTTCACGCAGTAACCTAACTCAATTCTTAATTTCTGTCAAATGTTCAAAGTGGACTGCAAAAATTTGCAAAAAGAAGAAGATGAAAAACAGCAACATTTGATAAATGTAAAATAATAACATACAGAATGAAATACATGGCCTATAAATTTCTAACTATAAAATAAAGAATTAAACACACGATCTTCAAAAAACCTTCTAATTCCCAGGAAGACTTGCCGAATCTCCCTAACAGACGTCGCAGAAACCTCAGAAAAGTTCCTTTGAAAAAATTCACTCGATTTCTCCCGTAAAAAGGAGACCCGGTCCCCCTTCTAAGAAGGATTGTTTTATTCAATTCGCATAATCCGCCAATTCTCCACTTTCTTCTCCCTTGGTAATCGATCGATGAACACTTCCTCTTCGGAATTTTTCTTAATCACCCCGGAGGCGTTACGTTACGGGAATAGAGAATGGGTAGTGGAGAAGGAGGAGGCGGGTTGGTCCATGATCATGTAAATAAGGAGCGAAAATGTAGTTTATGGTACGCTAGCCGAGACCCAGTTTCGAGTTTCCGGGGAAAAAGCGGTAATGGCCAAGGGAGATGGAGGAACGAGGTAGACAAAGCGCGGGACAAGCGAGGCAACGTCGAGGCGAAAGAAGAGACTGTGCAGCAAGAATACGTACAGCTTCCGGAATATTTCCTATTGGAACAAAGGACCGGAATACAATTTCCCCTCCCTCGAAGCAGCAGCAGCAGCGTCTCTAGAAATATATAATGACTTTGGCGAATCGACGCGGGCCCCGCGAAACTTCCCGTCGTTTGGAGCAACGTTCCGGTTTCATAATCGCGAGACAACCACGAGAGATCGTTGTGCTTGCCTCGATAATTGTCCGAGCAATTACGCACTT
>NW_017100145.1:275340-277699 GCF_001263275.1 Habropoda laboriosa
TTGCTCTCCCTTAATTTCTGTCTCTCCTTCTTGCTCTCCCTTGCTTTCTGTCTCTCCTTCTTGCTCTCCCTTACTTTCTGTCTCTCCTTCTTGCTCTCCCTCTCACCCTTGCTTTCTGTCGTTCTCTCTCTGCCACTATTGCTCTCTTTCATTCTTGCTCTCCCTCTCTTACTTTCTCTCGCTATTTCTCTCCCTCGTTCTTGTTCCCCCTCACTCTTTCTCTCCCTTCACTCTTTTATTTTCTCTCTCTTGCTTTTGCTCTCCCTCAGCCTTGCTTCCTCTCATTTTTGCTCTTCCTCTCCCTTCATTCTCTTACTTTCTCTCCCTCTCATTTTTGCTCTCCCTCTCCCTTCACTCTGTTTCTCTCGCTATTGCTGTCCCTCTTGTCCTGTTCTTGCTCTCTCCCTCTTTTGTCCCTCGTAGCATAGTCGGTTTAGATCTGAATGCATCGCCCGTAGTGGCAAGCTGGAAGATGAGCTCTCGTCCGTCTCTCTCCCGTTTTTCCGCCGTTTCAACTTGTCGCAACATCACGTCGTGGCATGGAAATTATGGAACATAATGAAATTCATCGATCGAACGGCAATTTTGCGCGATGCCACCAACCAGCAGCGTACACTCGACGTCGCGGTATTATTTATCGAGACCGCTATCAGCTAATTGTGGCGGTATTTTAAACAGAATGCGAAGCACACCGGTTGGATTACAACCGTTGCCCGGATCGAGCTTTATCATCCAAACCAGATTTCGTTTTGCCAGCCTCTTTTACCCAACCTATTGTAATACCGTTTAATTATTTATAGACAACGATGCTTCAGCTTTTAATTGGGCATCGACGTGTACTTGGAGATTCTTGATGGCCTTCTAGCGGCCATTGTTGCTCGCCGATTCTCCCGGAATTATTGTGGATCGGTGGTAGATTGTGGGTACTTGTTCTGTCAAGAAATTCTTGTTGCAGCGCGGCGAATTATAGTGTTCTAAATGGAAGCTATTGTGTTGCGAATTTATCTCATGTTTCTGAACAATTAAATGGCAAGAGGGTTCGTTCTTTTTTTGGAAATGGTTTTAGCTTATTATAGTGTTTCACGTAGAGCCTATCATATTGTTCATTTCTATTGCAAAATTTCTTAGGATTCCTGGATCCATTAAACGAGAGAAAATTAATTTTTTATTAAAAATAGTTTTGTCTTTATAAAAGCATTGATAAACTAATAACTAGAAATTGCATTAAAACATATTGACAATTGTCAGGGATAGGATGAATTAATTTCTCTTTCATCGTTGAACCCTTTGAACACTGTAATAAATCTGACACTGTAAAATTAAAAGAATCGCTTGTTAATACGTGATACGAGTCAATGGTATCTCATACATAATGCAACGTAGGAATAAATATTATCCATCTATAGCCATAGTCAACACAGGTCATCAAAGGGTTAATAAAACTCAGCCAAGCATATGTATCAATTAGTAAATCAAATAAACTAACACAACAGAAACTAGACAAGAACTAACACTTACCAGATTTTCTATTATTTATTTTATAAAATAAACAAATCAAGACACACATAAAAGCTCAGAAACAGCTATAAAATTCATCTAGTTAAGGAGATCTAATTTAAAAGCTAATTAAATCAATTAAGAAGCCAATGATCATTCCACTCGGAACAATATTTTCCTATTTCTCATTTTCTGCGAGAGACCCTTTTCCTACGGAGCTAGATTCATGACAAAACCGTGGAGCTCGTTATTAATTCGCCGCATCACCGATGAAAACAATCAACCAGCGGATCGAGTTAAGTATAAAGTAACGGGAACGAGATAATAAACAGGACCGCGCCGGAAATTGCGGCGCATTTTAATGTTTAATTGGCGACCGCGCGTCGATTAAAAACGACCGATCGCTTGATTATACAGGCCGGCGGGGAAAGGGATCTTTTCAATCGAGTTAACGAGGGAACGTTGCGATGCGATCGCGACCGATTTCCCGCGTCGCTTCCCTGTTTTCTCTATTAATATACTAATGAATTGTATCCATGGTAATGCGCTTTTGTACCACGACAGCCGGATGACCGTGGATGATCGACGTTTCCATTTTCGTCCGAGCCAATTCGAGATGATCCAGATGATCGATATGAATCGATTCGAAGTAAGTACAGTTTTCAGTTGAAGTTATTGGGGATACTTGAAGAATACTGGGGAAAATAATTCTAGACGATGTTTAGAGTCAGTCTTTTTTTTATTGTGATAGTTAAAAAATTTGGTGTTCGTTAAATTTTCTGAAAATATCACTGAAGAATCTTGAGTGGGATTTAAAAAATTAGGGTCCGTTAAATTTTCCAAAAATATCATTAAAGAATTT
>NW_017100145.1:278060-283286 GCF_001263275.1 Habropoda laboriosa
ATTAAATTTTCCAGAAATTTTGAGAGACCCTAAATGATATTTAGTGTAATTTTGAGAATATTAAACGCTCGATGAATAGGATAAGTTGTAATATGAAGTAGTTCGAAATAGCTCGGGTATAATACTAATCGAAGCACTTTATCGTAATTATACTATCGATTAACGAGATCAAAGATACAGACTTGTTATGTAAATTGGATAATTATATTCCACGTACTTTATGTACATATTGATGAGCTCCAGTTTGTTTTTTCCGGCAATTAACTGTATTCTAAGGCGGACTCTAATCAACATAAATTATTGAGATTACATCCTGTATTATTATTCCATCTACACTAGCATTTATAAATTCCAAGTGACATAGAATTTTCTACTTGTAATTGAAGTCCCCTTCATTGCTGAAACATATTATCTTTCATATTCTCGAACTTCGTGAAACATTTAAATTATATTACGGCTTCGGTACAGTTTGAAAGGTTTCCTCTAGAAGCTGACTCGATGACCCAAAAATTTTCGATATCTGATATTTCACACATTCATACCTCCGATATTATCGAATTACACGTGTTATGAAATTTACAAAATTTTCTAGAAAACGAGATTAAAAATACCTCTCCAATTATTATCTATCGAAAATCGTATTTTCTAAATTACAGTCAAATTCACGTATTATACTTTCCAAAATTTCCTCCCCTTATTTATTTAAAAACATATTTCCAAAGTCTCAATCAAATTCACACACCTCAAAAATTCCAGAATTTCCCAAAACTCGAGTTTTAAAATCCCTCTCCTATCATTATCTACTTAAAATCGTTCAAAACGTCCAAAGTCCCCAAATTTCCCAAAAAACACAATTTCTAAAAAGTCCTCAAACTTACAAATAAAACGAAGAATAAAAACTTTTAAAAAATTGAAAACCTTCCTCATACCCCAAAACAAACCACAATAAAATGATCAAGGCGAGCTAACTAACATCCACGCATCGCGATCACTTGCGTTTCTTGTCGCGCGGACCGGAAGCCAGGCGGGTCCGCGGCGCCTCGGTCAATTTGTACAGTTTGATTTTCCAAGTCAACGAGCAATCAGGGGGCCGACAGGCTAGCCCGCGCTCCATTGTCGCGCGAAGATTGCTTTTTCACTCGGTCGTTTATTTTTTCGCCGATCAAACCAGGCCCCGGGAATGTAAATTAATCCCGGTATTGCATATGAGATGCGCGAATGTGCGGAGCCGTATTGAATCTCGTGATTGGAAACAGGTATTACTCGTCGCCCGGTGAAAGCTGGACAAAAGGAGAGAAACAGAAAGGGAAAAAAGAGATACGATTTCAGGAGGGTGTGAGAAGCTTAAAAAAAAAAAAAAAAGGAAAAAGTAGAAAGAGAAAAGGTCGAAGAGGGGTGAAGAAGGGTTCGCGGCTCGTTTCTGGCCATCGTTTGTCCCCTGGTTTGTTATCGAAAGCGTTTCATCGAGGAGCGAAAATGGGGGAGCGCTTTTAGCCTCGGTTGATTCGAAAATCTCTGTATCTCTCTCTCCTTCTCTTTCGCTCTGGAAAATTGTATCGAGTTCAAACTCTGTCCTGACTTTTCCCACCCTGCGAAATTTTTCAGCCGTGTTCCGTTTCGGATAATTATAGAGAAGTAGCCTTGGTAACGATGCAGGACAACGCGGGGAGGTAAATGTTCCGAATACAGAGGGGCGTCGAACGATTTTCGAGGGGACAGGCTTTTTAATCCGGAATTTATACGGGGATGAAAGGAGCGCACGGATTCCGGGCGGAAAAGATGGTGTTGATTCTATTGTTGAGCGCTTTGAGTGGTGATTTAATTTGAGGAAACCGTTCTTTCTGAGGCTCTGCCTTTATTTTAGCGATGTGCGTTGGTCAGATTGAAGATTTGCTTCGTTTATTTTCCAGGTGTAATTTAACGTGGTACTTTGTGCTAATTGAAAGGTAAATATGTAACGAGTGTTTTATTTATTTCTACGGGTATGGTAGCTTTTGTATAGAAAATGATGCTGTGAGAGCAGACGCAATATCGATAGTTAAAAATGAAAGGAAGAGTAAATTAAGTTGAATGAAGTGTGGTGACAATGGTCGTTAATAATTCCATCTTATTCACCCTCTGCAACCATTTAAATTACGTATAAAAATTTTCTTCTACCACCATAGATAAAGAAAAAAAAAAAATTACAAGCTTCTCTAGAAAAAATTGAAGATGACGTTGAAAACTTAAAAAAAAATGTGCTATAATAATCTCGAAGGCCTCTTCGAACCATATTGTGTGAAAAAAAAATTTCAATCGATCCATTAACCCTTCAACGTCCATTCCTGTGTCTTACACAACTGATCCTCGAGAAAGTGCAATTTCGTTTAATTATTTTCTGTCACTCTTCATATTTCGCCATCCGTCCCATTCTATTGCAAAAATCTAACTCACAGCATCACAAATAAATGACAAACTTATTTCTATACACCTAGAAAATAATAAAATTGCTCGGTTTTAGCACATCAAGTTGGGAAAAATATGAGCGACAAATAATCCAAAGTGATGACGTTAAACGTGTCACCCGGTATGCATTATCGAGGTCCAGCCGAGCATCATTGTCGAATCATAGTTTCTCTATAAGTGCAACAGCACATCGCCGAGGGAAATAAACTGCGCGAAGCGTGTGCACTCGTGCAGGTTGTTTGCGAACAATAATTCACGAAGCGAACCGTCGTTTCCGTTCGCAACAATTAAACGAACCGCGGCGCGGCGCGGCCTTTTTCAACCCGTTCGCCTTCCTTTCCTTTTTACCCACGGTTCCTCTCTTCGTTCACCTGAGAGGTGCTCGCGCGCTCGCACTTTTATTGGAAAGCCGCAACAGATATTTTTCGCTGCGTGCGAATAACAGCATATGGCCGGGGCCAATTTTCCGGCAACTTGGTCCGGGCTGTAAATTCACCTGATCCAGGAGGAAACCGGTCGGATAGCGATTACATTTTTCATGAAAATTAAAATGCCGTCCGCGTATATCCGACCTGGAATTCGTAATAGGCTGCTTAATGGCCGCGTTAAATTTCCTCCGGGCGAAAAGTTGGAACGAAGGCGATCCTTCGTTCTTTTTCCTTCACTTCGATTCTAATGGAACCTTCGAAATCCTTCGATCGAATCGAGATTCAACATTTCTTCGAATATTACCGCTATACTATTAATGATAGTAGAGGGAAAAATTGACGATAGCCAGCCAAAACTGAAATTCCAATAATTCACTGTAACTTTTGAAAAACCTATTTTATTCATTTGACGTCGGTGAAATTTTTTTTTTCAGGATATTCACCTTAACGTAGGTGACCTTGAACCCTAAAATTTCAAATCAAACGTGAAGCTTCCTTCCGTTTCTTGCCATTTCTCCATAAAAGAAATGTTCATTTTACACGTTCTATTAATTTAAAAAAAGTATTATTAAGAAGAAGAAAAGTGAAGATCTTAGAATGTCCTTGACACCTTCACTTACGAGAAATCAAGTTACACCCCCTAAAATACGCTAATTCTTTCTATCAACATTGTTGCGTATCACGAATATTTTTGATAACAGTAAATAGTCACCGTGTGTAGATAAACGAATGCATACGTAATTTCCGAGTGACGCGAGGTCGCAAAGGGTTGAACGTCTATCGTGAAACACGAGGATGATCGTTTTGACGTAAGAGGACGTGATAATGGTAATTCAAGGAGAGACCATGAATGGTGAAGGAAGGTGGACGACAGGTGAAATATAATGGCAAATAAGGGTGATTATTTTCGAAATGAAATGGTAGCCTAGAGGCGGCTCGACCCGGCTTATTTACATTCCGGGTCAAGGGCCCAAAGGAAGCTGTAATTATGAGATGAAAGCATCCCCTTTGGTTCAGGGCGTAGAATATACCCCTCTGTATACGGGATCCGTATAGATCCGAAAGAGAGGCGCGGCATTCAAAGTTTTTCGGCGTTTCATCCCGTCCAATTACTCGTTACACACAGAACCGTTCTCTGCCTTCGCCCTAATCAATTACTCTAGCGTCGATCGTTTTTTTCCCCCCCCCTTTTTTCTCTGCCGTGTAAAAAGTACCCTAGCCCGAGAGGAGGATGCGATATTTAATAAAATTTCGCATTGAAATATCGCTCCTTTCATCTCGATTTACTCTGTGGTTTTTTCGCGTAACTCGATGTTCTTTATCCTTGGAATTCTTTTTTTTTTCTTTATTAAATTAGACCTGATCAAGGTAGTCTGTGCCTGAACAAAAGTCATCCCCGTTCGTTTCTCACTTCGCTTGGCTTTCTGTGACTTCTGTTTCGCCACCCGAAAAGTAGGGAGAGCTCGTTAAAAGCGGCGAGCAGCTCGTCGAACGATCGAGGAGACAAAATGAAATTTCTGTCTGCAAAGTGTGTCCCCGAGAAATCTTTCGTAAAGATTTTACGTACGATACAAAGTTTCACGATGGAAAAACATCTTTTATCTCGCTGATCGAATCGGAGAACAAATGAAGGGACAAATGTTGAAGCAGTTTACTTGCCAAATGCATCGTTACTCTAAATGAAATAACAAATATAATAGAAATTTTACCGTGATGATTGTTTAAATAAAATTTCGTTTCGAAGAAATAGAAGAGTGAAATAAATGAACATCGCTACTGTTCTGGCAAAAATTCTAGGCCTTAACTTCTTAGAACTCGTGATATTGTTTGCGAGCCAAAGATAAGAAACGCGAGCCTGAGTCGCTGTACGTACATCGAGCCAAACATGAAGCTAACTGTCCTTTTCAGAGTAAAACTATCGCGAGTTGCTCTCGAGAGTATCTCTCGCGAGTGGACACTGCGTCTGAGAGTGACGGTCTGAAAAATGACTATTATATTTCTCGTTCCTTAGGATGCGTAGAATCATGCTGTAAACAAATTTTTCGCTCCGACCAAAATTGGCATCTTTTTAACATCCTCCTTTCGCCTGGGTCATAAGTGACCCAGAGTGCCTATGAAAAATTTTTAAAAATAATTTATCCACTACTGCATCTGCTACAGAAGACAATTTTACATAAATAAAAAGAATTATTGGAATAAACGGAAGAGTGAAATTTCGGCTGGGTCATAAATGACCCGGATTACCTTATGAAGGCCTCGAAATAAAGTAATTCATCCGTGACCCTAACTGCTGCAAGGAATAATTTTCTATAAATAAAAGGAGCGGATATTTTTTCCTCGCGAGACGTTCGAA
>NW_017100145.1:283360-291695 GCF_001263275.1 Habropoda laboriosa
CTCCGCCACGTTCGACGAAACTTTGTCTTCCGGGTGTGTTATTAGAAGAAACCAGTTCGGTCGCGTGAATCGATATTTAATTAAACTCGAATTTGCATGAAAGTTCGGCGGGCAAGAAAGGATAGGGGCGGCGGCATAATTAGGGATAATCTTTTCCCATTTATCTTCTAAGCGTTCCGGATGTACATTGTTAATTACGGCTGACAGTAACGAAGAGAGCTCCACTTAATCGAGCACGGACTTCGCCGCCGCCGCCACCACCACCACCGCCGCCGCCGCTGCCTCGTTCTTCCTCCACTTTCTTTTCCTTTGATCCTTTGTCCCCTGGCTGCTGCTGCTACTGCTACTGCTCCTTCAATATTTATCCTTGCAGACGTTACGAACGAGAGAGAGAGAGAGAGAGAGCTACGAACGTTTTTATCGCTACTTCGCGGTCAATAGAGGCGCACAAAGGGACACCACAGTCGTGTAAACCAACCCGCGAATTAAGTGGCCGAGTAAATTGTACGACGAAACGAACCGCGACCGCCATCGCGTCAACATTAAGCAGGCTAGACGTTCAAGTTCTCCCAGCCAGACATTCGAGAGGAATAAAAGAAACTCCGGGGGGTCAATGTGACGTTAAAGAGGGAAAAGAGATTATTCGTGGAGAGTTGACATTTTTTTGAGGGGGGGAGGGGATTCTTGAGGAATATATTTTTTATTTTGTATTGTGGGAATGAGAATTTTTCTAGCGATAGAGGAGTGAATTAGGGTTAATGTGACGTTAAAGAGGGATGAGAAGAGAGATTATTCGTGAAGAGTTGCAAATTATTTTTTTTCCCTTCTGGAAATTGTTCACAAATATTTTTTATTTTGTATTGTGGGAATGTTAGAATTTCTTGAGCGATAGAGGAGTGAATTAGGGTCGATGTGACGTTGAGGATGGAAGAGAAGAGAGATTATTCCTGGATAGTTGGCATGTTGTTTTTTGGAAATTGTTGAGAAATATATATTTTTTATTTTGCATTGTGGGAATGATAGAATTTTTCGAGCGATAGACGTGTGAAGGAGATTTCAATAAAATTAGCCAGAGAGAGAAGAAAGTTCTTTGATTTAGTATTGCCGACACGCGATCTCCTTTTCAGTAGTAAAATATTTCAAGAAAAATTTTAAAACTGTAGCAACTGAGAAAATCCAAAAGAGACAATTTTCGTCAGACGTCGAAAATTAAAATTCACTGCTCGCCTGGCATAAACTCTCTGGACGATGGTTATCGTAAAAATTCTAGCTTAAAGAGAAATTAATTCACGGTTTTCGAGAGGTGTTGCGAACGAAACGTTGAAATAATGGAAGAAATGGGACACGTTCGAGGGTATTTGTAGAAGTAGTGATACAGTTGGTGCAACAATCGAGAGATTTTTTGGAGAACAAAAGAAACAGATGTGGATGAGAAACGAGATATTTGAGAGGCGTGTGAAACTAACTTTTTCGACGTTAATAAATTCATCGATTGTACTCGAAAAATTACGTCGAAGAGTGATAATGGCAGGGAGTAGCTATCCAGGTGGCGTATTAAATGAGGGCTTTCACGGAATAAATAATAGAAGTGTTCAATCTACCTGTGGTTTTGTCATTCTGACAAAAGAGACATTTGATATTCAATTCCTGTTGAATAATGGAGATCCTCCGGCCAAATACAGTATTAATAATTTCCAAACGTTATAATGAAATCGACCGGTGACACAGTTGCAGAGGACAAAAGAAAACAGTCATGCAGTATTTCGAAAATACTCTTCTTCGGCACACTAAATATTTCACTGATTTTTTCGAAGGTAAAGATACAAAATTCGCTAAATTCAGATTTCTCCAAGAATGGAGAACAATTGAAAAATCACATTTCTTAAATATTCCAAATTTTACTAAATATCAATATTTAAAATTAAATATCCCAAATTTTATTAACCATCAATATTGAAAGTTAAATATTCCAAAAATGCGCGTTAATCCCAATATCACACTTCGGACAATACGAAATTTTCAAATCTAAAATTACTTCCCCATAAGAAAGGAAAAATCTGAATTATGAAATTTTTCTTCTGTAATCTTCAGTAGGAACGAAATAATTTCTAATCAGACGACAGAATCTTCGTCCACGAAAGTTTAATCGTCGCATGCCCCGAACTAATTCACCTCGAATCACGCGAATTCTTCGAAACGGAGTCTGAGCAAATCCGACTTGTTGCCAGCACGCTCCTGGAAATTATTTCGGCCATCAAACGAGCAGATCCGGAAATTTACACTGCGGAACGACACGGCGTAAGTGTTCGTTCTCGTGGAAGTTCGCGACGCGAGCTATCCTCCCTTGGGAATGGGGGATGGAGAGAGAAGTGGGATGAAACGCGGTGCAATCAGTATGCAAAGCTCGTTCGCTTCTTTTCTAGTCTAAGACCAAGCCATCGCGACGTAAATGCCGCTTCGATTCTAAGCGAATCTCCTAAATCGTCCTCTTGTTTTCTAATCGATCGAACGACGCTGGAATTCTGATCGTTCTGAAGGAATCTCACGTTGATTGGAGAATCAGCAATTTACCCGCTGGTTTTTGCGCAATTTTTTCTGCAGTTCGTTCACCTCTTACGTCACCGTTGTAAACAGAGAATGTCGTCTCGTAAATATATATAAAATTTAGATCAATATATCAAACACCTTCAAATTTCACGAAAAAATGTAATTCTTCCCACTTTTTTGGTGAATCATTATGTCATCGCTGTAAAATTTCTTGGATTTTTCGTTAAAATATTTTTCGTTTATAGGATTACCTGATATTTCTTTGGAAGTGACGTGGTGCAAATGATTACTCGCAAAGTGGGTAACAAAAATATATTTATTTAAACGTAATGCTTAAACTAATTTCAAATGTAAACTATATGATGCGCGTGCAGAGAAGGTCTACGACAAAAGGCCTCCCTTAAGTAGCCCCTTTTTCCTGGGAAAGTCCAAGGAAGTGGAGGCGCGGGCCTACATTGCCGAGACAATACTCATCTTCGCCTCGAGGGGCAAGAGTCGCCAGGCCTAAGTGCGTGGCTCCCCCGTGGCGGGCGCCACATTTCGATTACTCAAAAATTCTAATCACATTTGAACGAAATTTGGTATCAAAAAATGGTACCTACTCGAAGAATTTTTTACAATTTTTAATAATGTTTTTACATTGAAATTGTCTGCACTCTGATGTAATTCCAGCGAAGAACGATAAATACAATTGTGCGTTGCAGAAAAAAAATGGAATTTTAAAAATTCGTATAAAGCGAAATTGTGCTTCTGCGCGATGATTCCGCGCCGGAGTCATTTACACCCGTGAAATTATTCGCATAAGTAACGGTAAATGAAATTCTCTAGCGTAGAATGGTATTATGGAGATTTCCGTGGAGTTACATTATGCTTTCGGGCAACTGTTTTGGATTAAAATTATATATCCAGCCCTGAAGAGTCATTTACATTGTACATTATACGTAAACGGTGAATGAAATTTGGCGCGGGTGGAGGACGCGGTAAGAAGCCTCATCTTCGGCAAGACTAATTGTTATAGACCGCCATTCTCTCGCTCGTTGGTTCCCTGTATCCTCCATCACGCGAAAGTCTGCTTTGTATTCGAGAAACGCTAACAGTTTTCGAGACGCGCGGGCTTTAAGCAAAGGCGGCTTAAATAACCCGGGCAAACAGAATGAGTCACGAGCAACTTCCACCAAGAGGCCGATATATTTCCGTTTATAGGAAGCTGGGTTACTCTTGGTAAACTTGAGCTTAATTGGAGCATCTTTCGTCCCGCGCCAACGGTAACGAAATATCAAACCGCGGGAAACCAAATTATTTAATTAACCGTGCTCGAGATCCTCTTAACCCTTTAACCTCTCCGCGCGAGCCTTTCTTTTTCAACTCGATGCACCGAGAAGTGATCAATTTCTTAACGAGATTCCTTCCCGAGGTGTGTAGAAGTCAATTTCCCGTTATTTGTGATGCTGTAATTTGCAGTTTTGCCATAATAGAAAATGAAGGAATATACACGTTTTATTTGGTGTAAATTGAAAGTACATCTGAAAATTTTCAATATTAATACTTACATCATTACGGTTTCTTCGGTGGAAAAATTGGCTTTTAATTTTTAAACTATCAAAGATCGATAATACCTCATTTTTTTTTTCAGATCACTTTGCTGACAGTGCTAACTTAAAATATCAAATTTACAATAACAGTATTGAAAATTGCATTGAAAAAAATTTTTTATTACAGTCTAAGGATGGTATTTTCTTATCAACCAAGAAGCAGTACGATATCTTCGCTAGTTGACCGAGAAAAAAATGCTAAATATCGCTAATTTATTGTCGTCAATCTGGTCTCTCCCTTAAATATCCTAAACGAAACGAAGAAACTCCCCGAAAAAAAGCGTGTCCGTTCACCGCGTTAGCGGACAATTAGCAAAAATCACAAAGTACGAGCGGTGCCATTTACATTGTGCACGGATTACCAGCTCTCGTGGGGACAAACACGCGAAGGCGAGCAGTGGAACGAGGGTTGGAACTGGAATGGGACAGGAATAGAGAAGCTTTTACACGAAATTCGTCACGTTCCCGTCGTCACAAAGCCGCGGGTGCAGGGGAGAGAGCCCACGGAACGTCCCCGTGGTTGCACAAAGAACGCCTCTTGGAACGCACTTCCGCGAGAGCGTCGCATTAGAAATTCAGAGTGTGCAGTTTAGCCCACAATCGACGACGCGTGCTCCCGTCACAAGCCTCTGGAACGTCGCTTGAAAACACCTGAGAGCGACGAACAGAGAGAAAGAAGATCGAAAAGGGAGATAGATAGAGAGAGAGAAACAGCTGAAACGTGTAACAGTTGGCGCGGGTGAACGTTAACGGTACCTGCTAATGGCCCCCTCTAGTCGGTTTCACACACGTTCAGACGTTACGCAGAGCTCTTTTACCCTAAACGTAGGCTGTATGTAGAGTAGCGACGACGAGAGAGACACACGCGTGCACAGTTGAGAGAAACAGTGAAACGTGAAGGAAGAAAGGAAGAAAAAAAGAAGAATCGAGGGAGAGAAAGAAAGACGAAGGGTTGGATACGGGTTGGCGGTGACGCCGATACGAACGATAGAAGAAGAGGAATAAGGGTGGGAAGGTTGCGCAGCCGTTTTGTTCCCAGCAGAGGGACATCAATATCGCGGCACCGCGCGCCAAGTATTCAGAATGCCCTTCAAGAATTTTAATGCGACGGAGAAAGAATTTATTGCGACATAGAATGCGCAGTAATGGCGGAAATACGTATAAAAGTCGGGAAAAGGGTGCGCATTGTCGCCGTCTAATGGCCTGCCTCGGGCGTCGCACACTGTCGACGTGTACACGCACCACCACCATCGTCCAAACCTAGCCAACCCCTTTCCTTCCAGTGCACCAGTGCCGTCCCTTCTACGAAGAACCCCGAGGAACCTTGGAAATTTTTTACAATTCACCCCCGATGGAATTTTGGGTTAAACGAAGTTCAACTCGTTTTGAGATCTTTCACGGATTACCTTTGATAATTATTAAGCGTAGAAGTGAATTCTTTACGACCGGATTCGCATAATTGATTGAAAGCCACCAAGTTTCTGTCGCGATGGTATTCGCAAGCTGGCAGAAAAATGGCCAAAGGTCGTGAAAAATAATGCTTGATCTGTTTTCATTCTTCTTGAATGAAACTTTGATCGTACGCCAGAAGTTGAGAAGCGGTTCATTTCTACACCTGATATTTAACTTTCGACCATTGTGAGTCACGATGGTTTTTAGGAAGAACTTTGCCTTACTCGTCCACGATAAGGGCTGGAGGGAAATAGTCATCCTCCCCCTTATGTCACAATAGCCACAATTGTCGTCTACTTTATCGTCCAATTTCACTGGTCTCCTGACAAGAACATTCTAAATTTGAAGCAACCACGGCTTCAAGCAACAAATATTTCAAGTGAAAAAATGTGCAAAAGGGTAGCCGAGTTAAAATAGGTACGCTAAAAGTATAACCCGAATTCTTGTATACTAGTAACGTACTAATGTACTAAAGTAACACGATCTTGTGTCTTCCATGGAACTCAACAATGTTTTGGGGCTTTTTTGGAAAAGGGGGATTTTTTTGCGGTGGAAATTTCGTCGGGTGAATTATTGTTGAACGGCGACGCCATTGCGTGCCGTGAAGGTAAGCGACAGGTGAATTCGATTGAGGTAGAGAGGGTGGTAACTCGACGCTCGAAGTCGTTAGGGGGTTTTCAAGGCGGCGTCGAGTTTCCCAGGTTCGACGCCCTGGATACCGAGGGGATGAAATTAATTTCACCCCGGGCTATACTGTTTTTTGACCTTGCCTACGGACCCGTTGGTTGTTTCCTGCGCTCCAGGCATTGTGGCTTTATTCGAGTCTAAATAAGATGGAGGTTTATACTTGAGGGAAGTCTTAATGAGGATTGTGAAAATTGAATAAGTATAATATATACCTAAACTTGTGCAATTCGAAGTGTATCTTAAGTTACGTAAAACGAAGTACATTTCGATAATTAATTTGAAAGATATTGAAGCTAAAAGAAAATCAAATTTTTCACTTAAGGTAATTTCGAACTAAAATTTATCATAGAGTAGGCACTTTGCAATACTCTACAGGAAAAATTAAAATATGAGATAGTGTTAAAATCTCGAGAAAAATTCTATCGATCATAATACACACAATTTTCCAGCAAAAACAATTCATTCCTAAATACAGTGGAAATATTTCGAGTCCAAGAGATAAACGAACCACCCTGTATATTTTTTACCAACAAATCATGAAATTCTTACATTTTGACAATAACAGATTCATCAATGAATCTTACAAAAATTGAAGAAACATTCCTACTTAATACGTTACACCCTTCCCCTAATCTCCGCCGACGACTTTTAATCGAAGTCTCTCCCCACGGTCTAATTAGGTGAACCACGACCATAAACCCGAAAAACTTAACCCTCTCGTTTATATTTATATAGGTCCGTTTCCCCCGCCGCTTGGAACAGCTTGCGTGCCAAAATTCTTTCTGCCAGGGGTCCTTAGATTGAAGAACCCTGACCTGCATTTAGGGTGATGCCGCGCCAAGAAATAAGCGTGGATGGTACCACTCCTCGCTCCTCCTCCTCGCCCGTGTTTCCGGCCTTTCTCAGCCCCTCTCAATTTTGCCCGTCTTTTAGCATCTCTTTCGAGGCGATTCAAGAGTGTCTCAGCGAGAAGTGCGCCATTAAAATAGATAAACTGTGATCTGAATTGGAAGAGGCGACGGAAAAAAGGGTCGCAGTGCTTTCTTAACCTCTGGATGGGCTCGCTTAAACGCGTAATACAGCCTCACCCGCCTCCTGCTGTGCTATTGTGCCCACGGTCTCGTTGAATAAATACCCAGTCGCTTCGATTCCGTATTATTATTTCTGGCTGTGCGGATGTTCCCCCGCTTGGACGGAATAGGCAGAATTGATATTTGAAACTTTTTATTCCAGCTCTGATTTGAATTGAATGGCGGGTTCGATCGGGTGACAATTATTTTTCGAACAATTCGCCGTTGGTCCCTTTTGTAATTCCTCCTCTTTTGATTTTCAAAAGATCGCAGGAAGTTTTTAGTTACAGTTTCGAAAGCTGGAATTAATTTTCCGCTTAAGAAAATTTCGGTATTCTTTCGAAGGAAGAAAAATTTATTCGTGAAATATAATAGTGGGAAGTATGAATGTAAATTAACGAGAACAATAAGTCGATAAATTTCGAGGACGATGGGAAACAGAAACTTTTTTAGTCTCGGTTTGAAGTGATTTTGTAAATTTGATAAACTTTTGAGACTGAAGGTAGAGAATTTTTTTTACACCTAATAGATCCGATCTGTAACGCGGTGAATGTATTATAGTAAGTTTGCACACGCTGTCGGTATCATCATCGAGTGGTTGCAGCCGCCTTTAAAGATCGACCGTGACAACACTGTCGATGATAAAGCTTGCTTTAGCGGCGTGACCATTAGAGGCGACGTCTTTTCATTGGGGAAAAGTTTACTTTCCTCGAACGTGAGCGATCAGAGCTAGAGAGCGGAACTTCCTGACAGCGTCTTATATACATAGGTAACCGGTTGCATTAGCGGCAAATGGCCGTAAGAACATTGATGGCCTCTCTCCTATTTCTGGCTGGCTAATTATAGCGAGCACAGAGTTCCATAGCACGTTCAATTTCGCGCACCGTTGTGACCCATAAATTACGCCAATAATTCCATTTTCCCTCTCTGTCTCCAACACTTTTGTCTCTGTCTCTCCCTGGCTCTCCCTGGCTCTCCCTATCTTTA
>NW_017100145.1:291728-328375 GCF_001263275.1 Habropoda laboriosa
TTCTCTCTCTCGCACACTGTGCGTGCATTATTATTTTCATTACGAATAACTTTATTTGCATATCGTTTACCGTTCCCTTAACTTTCATTCGATTATTGCGGTAGCAGAGGATACCAGCCTCTTCCTTTCCCGTAATAAATCAAATTGAAACGGGCGCGAGCTGTTCCCCGTGCAAATTACATTAACAGAGTCGTCTTTGTTACTATTATTTTCACCGGGATCCTTTCGGCCTTTGTGCCGTTTCCAGCATAGAAGCGCATTGTTCCGTGGCCCATGTCCCGATGTAAATTAGTTCGGAAGCGACGTTTAACGCGGGTGTATCGTCAGGAAACCTTTTGTTTAATACAAATAGTCCGGGGAATCGAATTATGCTGGGAGAACCAGCTGTGACGAGGCTTCTCTTTAACCCTTTCGCGTCACTGGACGAGAATTCATTGTTACTCGTACGAGTTTTGTGGGAATCGTTTACGTATCTGTCGTTGGTAAGGTGTAAGGAGCTACTCAGATTTATTACATACAGAGTGTCTCAATTGTAATGAACACCTAAATTATTTTTGCTGGTATTGAAATTAGAAGAAAAATTATATGACTATTATAAATGATAAAAAATATATATATGTAGGAACCGACGACGAAAAAATATTGAGGGACCCCCAACGAGAATCGAACCTGGGACCTCTGGCTTTAGCAAGCTGCAACTTTATGCGCTACGCCAACCACTCCCTCTGTATTCTCTCGTGTCGGTTTCGTATTTCTTCGGTATGGAGGCCCCGATACTACATGTATATACAGGGTGTCCCGTAACTCTTCGAAGATCCGGAAATGGGGGGTTGCTGTGGTGACTCTGAACAACTTTTTCCTTTTCCAAAATGTAGTTTGAAGCTTCGTTTTCGAATTATTAACGAAAAACACTGGCCAATCACAGCGCCCGTAGAGCCCACGCTCAGGGACGGGCGAACAGCGATTCACCCGCGCGCTATCGTGAACGACGCGTACGCGTGACTTCTCGGTTACCGATCGCTGTCGGTCGGAGTGCCACGCATCTGGTTCATGCCTTCGATTCCCATTCACCAATTCTTCCTAAACTTGGTGGCTACGGGCGTAAAACATTTCGCTATCCGGACACGTGGTGACGAAAATAGTGCGACTGCCCCGAGCGCATGGGTACTTTTCAGTGGAATGGAGGTCGACTCCAAAACTGCTCGCTACTCAGGCTTTCCAGTAATAAACATTTCTCCTCCGTTCTATTGTATTTCCGGATCTTCGAAGAGTTACGGGTCACCCTGTATATACAGGGTGTCTCAATAATAATGAACATCCAAATGATTGAAAGTAAGAAAAAATGACTGAGAGGTGTTAGAGATCATAAAAAAAAGTCCTTCAAAAGTTATCTTAAGTGAAGATCGTTCCAAGATCATCGACATCTTTTTTGTTACCATTTAACGTCACTTTAAAGTCATAAAGTGAAAGGTCATTGAACTCGTCTTGATGTCAACTACACTATTCTTCTTCGAAAAAGTCAAACATAGCACATGCGATAATTAATAATCACACTCTTAACAACTAAATTCCAGAAAAGCCATTGTTCATCTTCACACTCGATAAAAAAACTAGAAAATATCATAAGCTCGGAGTTTATTCACATGGAAAAAGGGATACATACGGGAGATCCGAGTTGGGCCATCGTTCGTTCGTTCGTTCCATTGGAAGGTCGGCTTGTGGCGCGAACACCTAGAAACCACCCCGATAAATCCCGTAATCCTGGGTGTCACGTTAGGAATACGAATTTCTCGTGGCGGCGTCGCGACGCCGTCGAGAGAAAGATTGCACTTTTTTTATATTAGATGGGACCGACGGAATCCCTGAGCTTCCGTGTAACGTAACGCAGACAAATTACACGAGGCGAACCACCCCTCGCTGTTCAACGTTTCGCGCACGTGTACAGACCGTTTGTAATTGGCGATACGTGTGCAAGCACGATGGGGTGATTCCTACGCCGGAGGAATCAACCGAGCAACGTTTAGCTTATTTATGACGCCATTTTTGGGATTGCCCGCTTAAACGCGTCGCCTATGATTTTCAGTGTTATGGAGAACATCGAGGGGGGATCTCCTGGAGCTGTAGAACGTTTCCCTTGATGAATCACACTATGTACAATGCCCTTTTTTATGGTGGTCTGTTAAGTTTGTGGTTATTATTGGTACTTTCATTAGCGTGTCAGGTCATAATCATAATTGAAGGTTCCAAGTACCAAACAGTTAAATTTTCAATTTGAATATCAAATTTAAATGTGTACATGACAATAAATAATTCTAGCGAAGGTTTCAAGTACTCGAAAGTTTAATTTTCAGGAGAATCCATTGATAATATATGAACTCGATTACTTCTGAATAATTAATTTTAAAGAAATAATTTTTTGAGAATTTTTTATTGAAGAGAAATTGTTCTAATTTAAAATTTCTCGACTTATGGTTCGGGAAACCCTACCTTAGGAGTTCTAGAGTTAACGACACACTAACTTTTTATAAAGGATTAACAGATTAATCCATAGAAAGCGTATTACAACCTGATACCTCTATAAGCGTCGCCAATGAACGAAATTTCACTTCCCTCACGATAACCCTGAAATATATTCGACGTTCCGTCTGTTCCCTATGAATAAGACGAAGAACAGACCACGAAAATTTCCGAACTGCGCCTCGAACAGCACTTCCATTCGCGTCCTGCGACACTGGAACGAGCAGTGTCGGACAGGAAGTATAAATAATAGAACACACCGAGCGGCGTTCGAGTTTATTTCCCCTCACGGGTCAGGGATCGGCTCCCTTTCGCTCGCTACCCACCAATTATGGAGTATCCTGTACGTGTGCTCGCACACAGCACACGAAAAGCGGGAGAAAAAGAGGAAGAGCTAGGGAGAGCTAGGGAGAGACAGGGAGAGACGTGAACGGACCACAGAAGTTTCGTTGCTTTCCCTCGCGAGGCCACCTCCTTCCCGCGACATGTAATACACTTTTATGTCGCGTGCAAGAGGGGGTTTCAGCCCCCATATTCCCCACGCGATTCCGTCCATTTGATACGCTTCAACCTTCGAAATCGTCAAAGCCCGTTGCTTCTTCCCTGGACCCCGCCAGATTTCCCCCGCGCCTCGTCCTCGTTCCGCCGCAAATCTCTTCTCGCGGGAAAGGAAATTTCTCTTTCCACCCTGCACAACCCCTCCCGTGACTGACTGGCGATTTTACGGGACCCAAGAAATCACCGTAAATGATCGACGAATATATCCCGTTCTGATTTACTCTTGTATCTCCTTTTCACATTTATCTCGGTTCGTACCCGTAACTAAATCCTTCCCTTCTTCCATGGACACTGGCTAAACGAAGTTGCTTATTAAAATAAAAAGCATTATAAATAAACGAGCGAATGAAAATTACCTAACCGAGGCCTGACATTTATCTTCGTTTCTCAAAAACTTGCTTCTCTATATCATCGATTATGAGATCTTCAACGATCTCTATCTTCTAGCTTCAACAATTGAAAAATAAATAAATTTGAGGAAGACAATTTATTAACGAAACAAATAAAACTAACTTTTTTCAAATAACAATTACAGTCTTTTCTATGTCTTCAATTCTCGGAAAATCCATTACCATAGAACGAATGATAGATTTCCCGCAAGTAAGTGTGTCAAGGTGTTCTCCGAGCAGAGATCGTCCTCCGTCGGTCGGCTTCCAGTTGTCCTCGACTCTGTCCACGAGTACCGCGTGTACAATCTCCGCCGAACCGAATAAACAATATCGAGGCTGTCTCTCATTAGCATGATGTCTACTTAACGAAAGTCCGGAATTTAACGCAGTAGAAGGTAATCCCAGGGATGCCTTCGCAATGACCCAATTACCGCACTCGTAAAGTGCAACGGGGCGGTACGTGAGCCACATGAAAGCTGGTGAACAGCCTGAAACTTTGTTAGTCTCGTAGTCTTTCGACACGTTAAGAGGGCCGCCCCGCTCCTCGCTGGTGCACGCGTGTATACACTTGGTCCCCCGGCGCGCTTCGTTCGTAATTAGTTAAGCCGCCTCTTAACACAAACGACGATACTTGTGATATATTTTCACGCGGAAATAATTATTTTCGCGAGAGGTGAGCTCGTCGAATTAGACCGGAACGTTTATCGTTACCAGTCGGTGAAAAGGAGAGTAGCAAAGAGGAGAGAGAGAGAGAGAGAGAGAGTGAGTGGAATCACGGTGAAACGAAAACGCCGGACGTGTACACCAGGCGAAAATTTAATTAAATCCACCGTAAGGTTTCCGGCGTTTCGGTATTCGAATCCGATCGCATTAATCCGATCGAGCAAGCAAATCGGTTCCCTAAGTAATTTCATCGATATCGGAACGGACGTTTAATGGCCTCAATGAATTTCCAACTATTTTCTTCTCATCTTTCTTTTTTAGTTTTCTTTTTACTGTGTTTTTTTTATCCTACTTTTGCCATCCACCTGCCATACTTTTCCTCTCTGTTGCTTCCTTCTTTATGTGTGTTATCGATAGATCGGTTTGGTTGTGTATAAATTGTACAATCCATCTTCTGAATAAATTTGCACGTAATCCAACGTTCTTGCAATTGTTCCAATTTGTACGTTTACGTAAAAATTCTTTTGTGAATGAGAAAAAAATATATACGATCGTGGTAAGAGCGTGAGAAAATTCGTTTAGCTCATAACTGCCAATCTAGCAACCACCGTGCACGAATGCTCTTCGATCAACCTAGCTACCCTCGATCACTTCCGGGTTTCTCGCCCTCTGCACATGGACTCACGTCAAGCTGGTCCTATGGTGGTCGTCGACAACGTCAGTTGGCCCGGCCAAACTGACGCCGTTTTCCCTGAAATTACGCCAATAACCTGTCCGATATAATGTCCGACTTCGGCGTATTAATTAGCCGGAGCAACAACGCCTGTAAACCATAATTCGGCCACGGAGGTACATAGATCCGCGATCGAATTAGCAACACCGATACCCGATGCTTGTTGAATAATGCACGAGCTGACATTTCATCCAATAACAAAGCGGCCACCGTTATTCCAGGCGTTATTCTTGCCGGTTCGATGGTCGATCGTTTAACCGAAAGTACCTTCACGGCTCTCTGCTATCCTCTAAGAGAAACGGAACACCCTTTTGGTTGTTTCTTGTACGGAGTGCTTCGACGATGGGTTAACTTTCGTATGGAAGCGAGTTTGTTAGAGAAACTGAAGAGATAACAATGCTAGGACTGTGAATATGCGAATTTTTAAGTTTTGGGGGAAATGGGACTAAAAGAGTGCGAGTGAAGGGGAGAGAGAGAGTAAAATATTATTTTATACTTAAGTTTCGAAAATTTTCGTCTTCAGGATTATCTGATTCCATTTCACTTTCAATTGTGAATTTCCATAATTTTTGGTATTGGCGTAAGGGAGATGATATATTAACGAAAGTATTTTGTCTTCAAAGTGTCTCTTCAGAGTGGAATCTTTCTTTCGGTATCATTGCAATCACATTTGTAATTTTATTACAATGCGAATCGACAGAGACACTCAGGATGCGCTATCTGTTCGAGGCTAATTTGTCCCGGTTTGCCAAACGAAATTTATACATTTAGCGTGGTACGAAAGCTCCGGTTGGCGTGGATGATAACTTTCTTAAACGCAGCAGCCGTATTCGTGGGCTTATCATATTTGTACGAATCCCTTCCGCTAAGCCTGACAAACGAGACACCGGGCTTCTCGTTATGAGGGCTGCGGCCTGGCCTTTTTATCGACGCATTGAGTTTTTGGGGAGCAGAGCTGGGATTGGGGTGGATCATGCGGGCGAAGTTTGACGAAAATTTGACTGAGTGTTGGGGAACTTGTACAGGGACGTTCAGAAATTCCTCTCGTTTTTCTCTCTAACGTACGAAGTAATTCTTGGGGAAAACGGTTCAGGATTTCGAGAATAAATAGTTGCCTTCAAACTGAATGAAGGATGATTAATGAACAGGGGCGGAGAGATCAGCCCTGTCTGAATTGAAAACATCGATTAATCAGAGGACAAATATTAACAAATTAAAAGAAACGATTAGGTTTCGGTGGAACTGAGGAGATTTACTTAAGAACTGACTTTGAAAAAATAGCAATCAATGAATAGGAGACAGTATTATTTAAATATTCGTGAAATTTCTATTGGTGAAAAATTACACACTTTATTTTTTACAAAAATATCCTAATACTGAGATCTTGGGCAAAATAAAAATTTCAAGTCGTGCCCCTTTTGCGCGCAACCATTCTTACACCTGTGTATCTCCTCAATTAACGATTCGAAAGATCGAAAATTGACCAGCAATATTTTTTCTCTCTATCAAAAGACACCAATCTGTAAAATAAACACAAGCAGACAGAATGATTCGCATGACCAACATGAAAAAAACCGCTTCGAGTCAATTTTTCGAACCGTGCTCATTAAGCACCCTCCACTCTGTCCAACGAGCAGCAGTCTACTTTATAGCTCGTGACCCGATTTTTCGCGAAACAGGTGGTAAAAGTAAGTCACCAGGGGAGAATATACTGTAACTGGTGAAATCGAAACGTCATTTCAGCTAATTATCCCACAAAGGAAGCGGCCGGAATCAGCATCGAATACAGTGTGTATGCATTTCACGATGCGATATTAATAGCGGCTCGTGTGCCGGCTCGTTTGCTAAATTATAGATACACGCGGGCAACGCGGGTATCATCGAAATTTTCGCCGCACCGGGGACCAGTAATAAGATAGATCGACATTATGTAACCCCGTAATGAACCGACGTGTTGTTAATTACAATGCAACGCGCGGTGAACGCGAAACGCGTCAGTTATTCGCGTGGCGATTTCATTTCGCCCATTCATGTTCGTATAAAAGATTACTTCTGAACGTGCCATTTTACACCGATGGAAAGCACAAATTTCGAGAATCACCGCGTAAATATATAGCGTGGCCGCATTCTTTACAAAAGAAAATATGTACAAAAAGTAAAACAGTTTTTTAATTACTTGCCTAATTTCTGAAATGAAATTTTCTGGAAGAAATTTTAAAGGTAGATTCTAGGAGCCAAAACAAGATGAAAATCAAGAATTAAAAAATTGCATTCAAGCCTCCGTTTTTTAGTTATTAATATTAAAATTTGCGCCTGTAACCTGGCAACTTCCACGCGCCCAAGTAATACTGTACCAAGCGAAAAAAAAACTACGTTTGCCTGATACTAAATACTGTCACAAGGATTGACACAATTTCGCGAGTATTTTACAATGAAAATCATTGCCTGAGTCGTACGAATCATCTCACAGTCGTTAAAATTACATAAGAATCATCTTAGCGTAGCGAATTACGTGAAATTACCGTTCCCTTCACTTATCCCATTCTACAAATTACCATTGCCTCGATGCATCATTACGAACTATTAAATGAAAAACACTTAACAATACAGATTAAAAAAAGATCACTAACATAAGCACACATTACGAGCACCGCTGATCATTTCGAAGGCAACCGAACAATTTCTATTCCGTTTAATTATTTATCCAGCAACTTTTTGGACGTCGCAGTACACGATACGTGAACCTCGTCAGAATCAGCGACACTCGGTGCCCCGGATGTCGAACGAGGCAAAGTAAAGACGAGCCATCCCGACGGATCAGGGGTAAAATTGCCAAGCCGGTCATAACACCGACAAACTTGCTAGGAGTGAAACGCAGCGGCGAAGCCGCCATTGCGGCTGCAAATCCCGTTCTTTCATGGGATCCAGGCTGGCAAACGATGTCGCCCGATGACGCCACGCCAAATACCTGAACACCAAGTGTCCTCCATGTCGAGGCTACGAACCTCGAAATTAGCTACTTTCAGCCATCTTCCAGTGGAGACGAATGGCGATCCGTACCAGGCCAGACAGCTGGACTAATACCGCCTCGCTTTACCGTCTCGCTGGAGTTGCTCCTAATGGAAACCTAGGACAGCCCCCAGAATCCCAGCTTCGTCTAATTTATTTGTCGATGGTCCGTCCCGGTGACTGTACGGTTGGACGAACTGCTTACAGGAAAACTGTGCTAGCAACTTGTTTTCAGGAAACACATTCCAGATGAATGGTAGATACGCACAAGCTGTGTGTGCAGCTGGTAAAAAACACCGATTCTTCGAATTGTTTGAGGAATACGTGAAAATCACTCGTTCGTCTGGTTCGGAATTACCGGTTTATGACTCAGGATCGTTTAAGTTAATCGCTTAATCGCCTTCGGTATCTTGTTTGTACTGCTCTTGCCACTTTGATTGCCGCGTCAGATCTGATCGAACGACTCGTGGGATTCTGAGGTAGTGGAATTTAGAGGTTCGTGATGTTCGAGCGTTTTCGAGAATGAAATTCATCATTGCTGGTCGTAAGAATCGTTTTATAGTTGTTATAGTTGCGTAAGGAGTCGTTTTAGCGTAGGTAATTACGTCGAATGTGTTAAGTGAACGAAGAAGTGAAAATCTGACGTTTCTGGTTTAATTACGTTTGTTTGCCGCGTCAGATCTGATTCGAACACTCGCGGGAATTCCAAAACATTGGAAATTAGAGTGATTTTGTTCATTCTTTCGCTAGGAACGACACAGAATGAAGAGAAACTGGAAAATCTGGCGTTTCTGCTTAGATTCTCTTTGTTTGCCGCGTCAGATCTGATTGGAACACTCGCGGAAATTCCAAAACAGCATAGATTAGCGCGATTTTATTCGTTCTTTCGCTACGAACTAAGTCTTTTGTTCCGCGATGAACGGAAACGCGAAAATTTGACTTTTCCGTTTAGATCCTCTCTGTTACGTTGTAACGAAAGCGTGCGTTTGGCAGGTGACGGTGGAATTGTTCACCGCGTGAGATTTTTTGTATTTTTTTTTTTCGTTCCAAGGGAAAATGGTCGCTGCTGTTTTCATTAAATCGTCGGCCATTCTGGCTCGACAAAAATTGAACTCTTCGGCCAGCTGTTCCGCGCCGTGTAACAACGCGAAACGATACGCGGGTTCGCGCGTTAATCGCAGAACCGGTGGCAAAAAAGTGTGCCACCCTGCGAGAAACAAAATCGCTTTCATTTCACGCGCTAATAAAATCCGTATCATATTTTCGTGTTAACGAATCGGCCCCGCCGTCTGCGGGAAATTGCTATCAACCGTTTAATCGATACTCCACGACCAAAGAGCGAGAGAGAGAGGGGAACGCTTTTCTAAAATGTGACTGCCATTGTTCTCTCCTCGTTCGTTAGAACCGTGAAATTCTAGAAATGCGATACTTCACACAGGATAAGTTACCGTAGTTTAGGACTTCTTTCGGGGCGAATTTCGAGGGTTGCTCGAAGAATTTTCAGGATTCTTCGATTCGCAAATTTGGAAAAGTGTCGACGGAAGATGAAAGTAACCTACGTTGAGAACAAAAAATTCCACCCCATAAATTAACAATCTTTCAATTAATAAATTAGCTATAATTTTTAAGTTTGCGATAGTAGTAACTAATTTCTTTCATCTATTTCTGCTCCCAAATTACGCTACACGAATCTCAAAATAAATCCAGCAACCACTCGCAAATCCGCAAAAATCGCGCACGAGATATTACACCGAAATGATTCGCCCCGCGAATTATCCGGGAAAATTCAAAGGCAAACATTAGACTGGAGAACACTGTGTGAAAAGGAAGAACAGGAAGCAAGGGGGCGATTTCCATGCCCCCGTCTCGCGAAAGGACGCGTATCTCCGCTATCTCTTTCCGGTAGCAGCATCGATAACAGTATCTCGGCAGGCATGGAACAGCGGTAACTCAAACGAGAGAGAAATAGGCAAAAAGAGAAGACCGGCATAGCTACAGCTAGGCTAGACGTTAAAGGCACAGTCTGTTCGAAAAACGTGCCCTCGAACAAAGAGCGTGGCGTGCATCGACGAGCCTACTATCGATGTGCTGCGCCTTTTCCTTCTCCCCCGTGGATTATTCGCGTCTGGAACCAAGCATGTTTCTCCTCTCTTCTTTTCTTCCATGGTCGATAAACGCGCTCTCGTACCATGAACCTCTGAAGCTAGATCGAAAGCACCGAACCACCCCTCTCTTCTCTCTCCCTCTTCTCGTCTCCTACCGTTCCTCTCCCCTTTCCCTTGTCCGGGCATGTAGTTAATCCGGGATAAAGGTGGTACACATAGGTAGCACGATACGAGCTCGTCGAAGATGCATCCGATGCATAGAGCCAGGGTATCCCCGGATTTATAGACTTACACGAGCCGAACGATGGAGAATCCATCTCGTTCCGGCCGATCGAGAAAGATCGAGGACGAACGTAGTGCTACGACGTTCACCACTGATCCCTGTCTCTCTCTCACTCGCTCTCGTTCTCTTGCGTGCATTATATTAATTAAATTCACCCTTTCAACTGTGGTTTTCCACGTTCGAGAGAGGAGTGATACGTGAAACACGGTGTTTCGCAAGGGATCACGCGAGCAGGGAGAGAAAGTTTTATTGTTCCGTTTGAACAGAATGTCGCGCGATCAAATTCCATTACGGATATTAATAAAATAGCGGATAACAATGGTCTTTACGGTTTTGTCACCAGCGACGAGTGATAATGCCCCGGTTGCTGTTACTGTTTTCACGCCCGATTCGACGCGACGGGAAAAAGCTGCTCCTGCAAATCCCTGTGCGCGAGGTACAGACGGTGAATAGTGGAGTGATTAGTAACTCGATCGACTGAGAGTGTTTTTGTTCTTTCGAGGTTTTCTTGTATCGATGGCAGAAGATTTCTTAAAGAGGGCAATATTTTTCTACGTTTTTTTAATGGGACTGTGTAACTATTTTTTTATCATATTGTATTCACACACAGTGATAAAAAATAATTTTGGAAATAGGCGAATTTTGGTCTTCGTGGAAATTGAAAAATTCTTTCACACAGTGGTTTCTACTCATTCTGAGGAATCAGCAACTGATAATCATTTGTCCTAGAAGTAAAGGGAAATTTATAAAAAATTCAGTTAAATGCAAGAATGAAATCCCATAACAGTTTTGCTATTTAAACAAATTTTCAAATCGCATAAAATTTTCAAACATACAAGTATTTCGAATGACATAAAAGTGGACTGAGCCAGCAACACTGTGAAAAAAAGGATTTTCCAAATATTTATCAAAGTCTCATGTTGTCCACTCAATAGAAATTCTGACTAACAATTTTTTTTTTACCATCACGTCGTCACAAACGACAGAAAAATTGCGCACAACCCCCTTCCAAAGACAAACACTCTCTATATCCAAAATTGCAATAGCATAGTCGTACTAGTTTTTCCGGCGGCAAATTTCCAAAGTTGACCCGTTTGAAATACGACATCCCTTTAATTAAATATTCAACGCGGTGGTGGTCGTATTCAGGCAAGGGAATCGAGGGCATGCGCCAGCACCGCGTTTATAGAGATTTTCATAATGTCAAGGTCCGGTTGGCCGCGCCAACAACTATAACGTAAAAGGAGAAGAGTAGGACGTTCTCTGGTTGGTTCCATGAATAACAAAAAAGAAACGAGGACGAATGTTGCAGCCCCGGAAGATTTGTGGGCTGGACAACAATATTTATTACGTGCCGTCGAGTCATCTGTAAACATAAAATAAACAGCTTGCACATCGCGTGCAAAGCAGTGTATGTATGTATTATATATATGTATATGTATATATACGCGCTTCAATTTCCTTCGAGCGCGTTTGCCACCACGACGGCTGAGAATTTGTCAGAATGAAATATCTAAATCCTCCACCCCTTCTTGTGTGTGTATATATTAAAATATAGCCACGGTACGAAGAAGATGGAAGCGATGTTACGCGGCATTAGTCCTTTGATACTCGTGGAACGGATGCCGCGTCGCATCTAACTCTTTTATGCCTCACAAAAGCCAACTTTGCCTTCCATTTTCTCCAAATGAGAGCGGATAATGGCGGTGTACTTTCATTTAGCCGGCACAACCTACCGCCGGAACATTCACAAGCGTTCTTGAACTATATACCAAGCTCTAGTTCCCTTTTTTTTTTATTCTGACGCTTCTTCTTCTTCTTGTTTGGTGTCTTGGGGAGAATAGAGAGAAAAGAGTCTTAAAGACAGGGTTGAAGCGTTTGACTTGTTAATGGAGGGTTCAAGGGTTGATCGATTCTTGTTCATTTCGGTCAAAGTGTTGTTTTGAACGCTGAAGAAAGGATGGAAATGGAGGGAAAAAATTGGACACGAAGGAAATCTCGAAGTTTAGATTAACAAGTTAAGCAATTCAGGCTGTGAGATTTCAGCTGGCAGGCTGTGAGATTTCACGCATTTTGATTTCAGTATCTTTGATAGTCAAAGTGTTTTTTGAACGCTGAAGAAAGGATGGAAATCGAGGGAAAAAATTGGACACGATGGAAAACTCAAAGTTTAGATTAACAAATTAAGGGATTTATGCTGTGAGAACATTAAAATTTTTATTACGGTTGAATATGTGAAGGAAGTGACCAATTCTTTTAGATTTTAGTATTTTTGATAGTCAAAGTGTTTTTTATACCCTGAGGAAAAGTTGGAAATGGAGAAAAAAAATTGGACACTGTTTAAATCCCAAAATCTAGATTAACGAGTTAAGCAATTTAAACTGTGAAAGCCTCGAAACTTTCATCAGGATTGAATATATTTTAATGGAGGGAATTTTAATGGAGTATTAAATGTTACGAAGAATAAATCAATTCCGAACCAGAATTTAAACTATATTTCAAATTTGAACAGAGTATTCTTTCCAAGTGTGTAAAGAGAATTGAAACAACTCATACAAAAAAGCTTCAACCGACACTTTTCCTAATATTTAAGATTGCTCTAGATACTGTGTAAAAAGAATCCACTTATATCTACTCTAACAGAACAATTCCTCAAGTTTGCAAACAAATGCAAAAAATGCGTTCACGTTGCTTCCATAAATATTTTAGCATCGATTAAAAAAATCGTTTAAATTACGCATAAGCCTTTTTTGCATACGCTGTTTCAATTATCGCAACTGTCCAAGGTAGCATCAACAGCGACCAGGATTTCGTAACAGCTTATCATCAGAATTACGTGTACTCGTTACATTAGCGTCGAGTGCACGTACCTTGCTCCTCACTCATGCATATTTTTACCTTAACAATAGGATTGCTCGGAATGTCGATAAATTGTCTAACGTTACGATGGAAACATTTTCGCAATGAAAGTCGCGTCGAAATAATTCATTTAAGCTACTCCAACGTCAAATGCAGATATGTGTTTCTCGAGAAATTATCCAGAAAACTCTCTGTCACAGTAATTAATACTCTCGCGGAAAAGGAAATACAAATCCACAAATATTTCACGCTCTTCTTTAATACACAACTACCTTCGTGATTCGCTTATCCCTCTAGCTTGCTCCATTCCCAGTAACTATTCTACTATAACAATAACGGTTTGTACACTGCCACGTATTCACCTGAACGGAATACACATCGCGCTAAATAATATCGTCGCGTATAAACATACATAAATATATATATATATACATATACACGGGATTAAATGATTACTATTATCGCCCTCCTCGCTCTTTGACGACGATGCTCTATCATGGCACGGTTAGAAGGGTGAAAAGGCTCTACACATGCGTTTGCAAAACGGATTGCTCGATGGTTTACAACGTTAAACCGGAAACACAGAAACTGGGACCTGACATAATTACCGACTAATACGTGTTTACTAACATGATGCAGCAATACTGTGTAAATACCTGAGTATAATTATGTTTTCCCCCTCTATCTCTCTCTTTCTGCCTCTATCTGTTTCTCCATTCTACACGGAAGAAGAAGAAGAAGCATTATGGTGAACGATACGCGGTAGTACGATTGTGTGAAACATTGTTTATGACTCATCGTATGCGGCGTCTAGACGACAGATAACACGTACACGTGAACTACAGCCTTAACTGGCAGCAACGAGGTATAATTAACCGCGTTAAAAATTCATTAAACAGACAAACAAACGGGAGTGGAACGATCTCGCGGGGTTTCTTCGTCTTATCTGTCGGCTATTCGAGCGTGAAGAGGAATATAAAGAGGAATAACGAGGTCGAACGAATTATCCAAGCAAAACACACCGTTTCTCTGTTCTTCTTTTCGATAAACAATCTCTCCACGACTCGTCGGACTCTTTTTCTCGATCAATTTTCTAGTAAATTGATCGCGATTCAACTTTCGACGATCGTAATACACGCGTGGAAGATCTCTTCTTCGTTTCGAGGAGTTCCTTCGCGTGCAAGAAGACACAGAGTCTTCAGAAGGGAAGAGAAACTTCTGAAAGCCATCGACGCTGCGGCGTTTCCCTCGCGATTCTCCACTTTTCTTTCAATTCGGTTTCTTTCTCGTTCGTTTCTTCGTTCCTCCTTTTTAGTCTGCCTCGGTCTCTTCTTTTGCTTCTCTCCGGTTTCTTCCTCTCTCCCTCTTTCTCTCTCGGATTTATCACGCGTCAAAGTGCCCCCGTCGCCTGTCCTTAAGACGGCGAATCCTGCAGCTCCTGCTTCTCCTGCACTTTACCGATATTCTCCGCCTCCCACACCGTGTCCGGAAGTTTCGTTCCCAGCGTTTCCGGGAAGAAGAGAGACAGCAGCCCCGCGGACAGAGCCATGCACCCGAAGAGAATCAACGGCAGTGCCGGCATGATTTGTGCCTGCATCAGAGACGAAAAGCTAGCATGAGGGGAAATGGAGAACGCAAGGGACGTTCAATTGATCTATTTCCAACGCTTAGGAAATTCCGCGTTCCAGAGAAATCTCGCGGAAGTTGGCCACTGATGCGTTTTTTAGTGAAATAGAACGTATTTTAGCTAAAATGTTCTGTCTAATAATTTCTGATTTTTCAAAATTTTTTGAAATATTTAGAACTCGACATGTTCTCCATCTTTTATGGAAATTTCGATGAATGGATAACGACGTGGCTTCTAATTGGGGAAAATATCGAAGCTAATGAAAACGTATAATAATTTTTTAAACAATGAAAATCTTTCAATCTATAGATCTAGTGATCATAAAGCACGCCCTTTTGAATGTAATAAACGGAGCACCCTGTGTACTCAATTTTTCTCCGATAAATCGTAGATCTCCAAGCTGGAATACCTCCTCGATTAAAATCGACGAAGAAGGAAAACGTGAATCTTTGTTTCGCAATAATGCGAAGCAACAAGCGGTTCGTGTCAACAGTGTACATTCTTACGGCGCTTCTACTCACCAAAAGTGGAGTTTGCGGTGACAATATTGACCCCATGCGGCCGGTCATGCTGCAAATTCCAAGGAGGGAGTGTCTCAGGTTCGTGGGGAACAGTTCCGCCGTGTAAATGTAAATCGTGGAAAAGGACATCGTAATGCACCACTTGCCGCCCATGTAGAGGACCAGTGGCAGGAAAGTCCAACTTCCTGAGACACCATTTGTTACACGTTACGCAACAGTATTCCACAAAGACCGACCCGGTTAATCTCACGGACAAAAACCTGATAGAAAATCCAAGTTACCTGTAGGCAGGAACTGTATCGCCAGGCAAAAAGCTCCGCTCAGTAAGAAGGACGAGGACAAAGTAGCTTTACGACCGATATAATCGGTCAGGAACCAGGTAAGAAAATAAGCAGGTATCTCGACAATGGCGACTAGTATAAAATTAGTGTATTTATCGCCAGCGAAGGCCACTGAATTCAAAGATAGTCCATAGTAAACAAAAGTGTTCGTCAACCAGCAAAACGAACATGCTAACAATCGTGTGAGCATCGTGGAACTGTTCAAAATTTGCATCACCGGCGATTTCTTTTCCGACACTACCAATTGCTCTGTCTAGGAGATGAAAAAACAAGTTTAATATTTCAAACTCGAAATTAAACATTTTTGTGTATACAGAAAAATGTGAAGTATATACCTTCTCAGTCTTCACCATGTTCAATTCTTTAAACGCGCCGATCGCCTCATCCGAGACTTGGAGCCCGTTAATCCTCGCCATTTTCCGATATATACTCTCCACCTTCTCGTGTTTCCCATTCGCCAATAGCCACCTTGAAAATGGCATCATTGTCTGTGTGTGTTTTTGTTTTTTGGTTTCTGTTCAAGTTTTTGCTTTTTTTTTTTTTTTTTGGTTCTACAGTAATGTTCGAAGGGAGAAGAAACGAGTGTGTTTGTATAGGACACGCTTTATCGATAACCTATGGGTGTACATGGAAAAAAGGAAGAAACGTGAGATGTTTGATTCGCTGAAAACGAGACAATGGTAACTGGGATAAGATTAAAAGTGGTTTAAAAGTGGATCGCGTGTTAATTAATTAGAGAACGCGGTGTACGTCAAAGGTTCGAACCGGTTAATTGGTCGGATATCGTTGGAACGCAACGATCGCTTCTCTCGAGTCTTGAAACGTTTCTTCGTTTCGAGATCGTTAACGAGGCACATGGACAATGCAAATTAAACGGTGAACCGAGGAAATTACCTGACTGATTCCGGGATCAACACGGGCAACAAGATGGCGAGCAACGCAGGACCGTACACCATGCGAAGGATCAACCGCCAAGATCTTAGCCACATCGAGATCAAGCCCAACAGCATCTCTCCTACGGCGAACATACAGCAGATGATGGTGCTGGCTAGGACTCTGCCTCGGACGCCTGCCATTTCCATACCTGAAAACGGCGTAGATCTTCGATTCTTTTTTTTTTCTAGATCCCCGAAGAGTGTCGCTTATGAAGTTGCGAGGAATGAAGTTTTCTTTTAATTAGAAAAAATATGAAAACAGCATAGATCCTTGAGGAATGGCACTTGTGAAGTTGCAAGGAATGAATTTTTTTTTAGATTAGAAGAAAATTGTAGATCCTCGATTTTTTTCTAGATCCTTGAGGAGTGTTTCTTACAAAGTTGCAAGGAATGAATTTTTTTTAAATTAGCAAAAATATGAAGACGACATAGATCCTCGAGGAATGTCACTTATGGAATTTCAAGCAATCAATTCTTTTTCTAATTAGAAAACATGAAAACGGTATAGATCCACGATTTTTTTTTTCTAAATCCTCGGAAAATATCTCTTATGAAGCTGCAAGGAATGAATTTCTTTTTTAATTAGAAGAAATATAAAGACATAGATCCTCGAGGAATGTCACTTACGACATTTCCAGGAATGAATTTTTTTTTCGAAGTTGAAAAAATTATGTAGTCCTTCTAATTACTGAAAATTTATAGAATTCGAATCTTATTGCAATTACGAACAGAATTTTAATATTTTCTATACGAGTGAATTATTAAGAACATTTACGAGTGAAATATTAAGAAAATTATGTCGGTGGCAATCGCAAGCGGCAATGGCACCTACAGGTTTTTCGATACGGAAAAGGTCCCTGTGCTGCATCGAGTGGGGTCGCGCGGCATGTGAAACATGGCCGTTATTTATATCAGCATTATTCACGTCGAACATCTTCCCTTACTTTGGCCCCTCGTTATTAACTCACCTAAAATAAATCCGGCGCTGTAGATACCGGCCGCGACAGTCGCGTCGATAAATTCGAACGCGAGAAACATCCAATAATTCACAGAAAAGGAATGTATCAGGCCGCTGATTCCACTCAGGAACGTGGTAAGCGTCAGAATCGTGCGTCTTCCGTATCTGAAAGTAACGTAACGAAATATAAACGGTTCAATCTCCCGCTTTATTCTTCCGTCTCCTCGAAATTACGACGAACAACCTGTTCGATCTGTACAACAGTATGGAAAAATTCAAATTTTTCTCTAAACCCCTTCTGACGAACCCAGAGCAAAACTAAGTGCATTCATATCCAAGTATTTTCCCCAATATGCATTATTCACAGACACTTAATATTAAATTTTTTCAAATTGTATCAAACGTGATAAGATAGTAGATTCATAAGTAAAGACGTAATTCTTTTTAACTTTTTTTTTCTTTGAATACCGTTAAAAATTATTGTAGTATTTTTTTAAATTTTACTATTCAAATATTCAAATATTGAAAATTTCAGAAATCCGTTAAATTTCAATGATACATTCATTAAGATTATGAATTTTTCCGAGTGAACGTTGTCAGGAAATACAACTCCTGCCTATATTTCTGAAGCACCCTGTATATAGCAAAGAAGATTCGCGAGAAGATTCTTGACACGAGCGAGAGAAATCGTTCCGGAGCGAGGCCGAGCCACGAGGACCGTCCTGCAAGTTCGAATCATTATCATAGATCTCCGGAAGTTCGTCCAAAGTACAGTTTCATTTAAATACACTCCCTCCCGCGTTCTGGGCAATCTCAAGTATTCCCTGACTTCGAATTAGAATTTGCGAGCTACCAACTCCGAAAGTCATCCACTTGAATTCCAGTTCCCTGGTGACTTTCAAACACGCGTCGCAAAATGCTTAAAAAACTATAGAGATATGAATCTTCAGACCAAACAGACACTTCCACGATGTTAATTCTATCTACTGAAATGAAATTTCCAATACACCTTCGATTCTCACGAGATTATCTAGGATCATTTTTATTACGTTCCATCAGACGATCTCGATAGGTAGGACATCAGCGACCTGTTGATCTCGATCTAATCCTCCTCAAAAAACTTCCCCGAGTCGTTTCCTCCCTCTTTCCTCTAATCGAACGTCGTTAGGCGTTCAGCTCGGAGCAACGACTCCATTTCCTGGATCCCCTAATCCAACTTAGCCGTGGCTAATTAAGGGGGAGTCCAAGTTTGACAACCCGAAAAATAAGCGATCTTTAAGAATTTTTTTTTGGTGAACTGGTAAAGATATCGCGATGCTTCTTCTTTTGATGGAAAGAAGCATCCTTGGACTGTGGTACAGAAATTTTGTTTCGTGTAATTTTTCAAATTTTCATTCAAAATTTTATATTTCAAGTAAAATAAAATATCGATTATCTCTGCACGCCAATTTGAAAAATATAGTTTCGTGAAAAACGCGTTTAAAGTTAGAGCTTCGACACATTTCCACAAGTGTGCTCTTAACTTCGTTATTTTCACGAATTCCCCCTTAATATTTCGAGACGACATTTTTGAAATATTTCACTCTGAATTTATGAAAAAAGAAGATCGACCTTTTTCAAAAATTCGAAGATTATTTCTCACCTGTCCGACACGTATCCAGCAAAGATCAGGCCAACGAATTGGCCGACGTTATTTATCGTGCCCACCAGCGCGAGTTTCCATCGATTGGTGTCGCAGGTGAGGTCCCACTGTATCGATAAAACGAAGGAAACTGATGAATCCGTTGATTACTTACCAAGAGCTGTGTACACGATTTTTGATCTACGAGAGGATCGATTGATATCATACCTCGCTGAGGATCGTATTTTCCGATGGATCGTAGATCCACGAGTCGCATTTTCGAGTCGCGTTAAAGAATGTCTGGTTGGTGCATACACCTGTGTGATTTCGAACCACGTAACGGGTGCACTTGGACATCTCTGACGCGTCGGGAACGGAGTCAGGCAGCCAGGATGTATTGAACACAGTGTTTGATGGATCCTCGCATTCTGGCACCACGCACCTGGTTTTGAATAATTCTTTTCGTTGTTACGATCGAAGTCGCCAAGTTGAAAACGGTCCTAGCCAATTTTTTGTCGTAACTCGAACGAACTTCATTGCGACATAAAACTGTTTACGTGTGCCACTCTGTGTTATGTTTTATAGTTTGAAATTTTTCGATACACTTATCTCCTGACACCGATGATAAAGAGGTAATTATAATAGTTCAGAAGTGAAATTTCGAATAAATTTTCAGTACGTATAAATGTATGGTAATTAATATGTGGCATACTTGACGTATTCTGTGCTGTAGGAGAAATATGAGTCTTGGAAGAATTGTGAAACGAAGAAATGGAAAGAAAAACTCGACGCTTTTGATCAGTAAATTGTGAGAGAGAAAAATCGAAGTTTCCATTCGACTTTCCTTAAATTTAATTATATAAAAATGTCTATAATATTATAGTCTCCTTTTCTTCGTCTCTCGTTCGAACCTTGAATTAAAAAATTTCTAAAAAATTGAATAAAAAACCTGAAACACTCTAACATTCCTCCAACTCGTCAAACACCCGTTATCCTCAAAAAACTTCTTCCACGTGACCGCAGCGTTAATCCTAACAGCGCTAAACTAAAACCACAACTTTCCCCAAGATGTTTCATTGAAGTAACATTGATAATCACCGGCGTAATTAGGATATTAATAGAGCACAGAGGAAGGAAGCGTGCAATAACTGGCTGGTTATTGAACTTTTTTTATTACAAAAGCCAATCACTAAAGATAGCCCGGTAAGTGACTCGGTGTGTTTCTGCGCCGATGTGTGTACCCAACGCTTGTCGCGCTTCGCCGCGAAAGGGTTAACAGGGTGTCCAATAAAGCAATCGATTACCCGTCGCGTCGATTACATAATTCGATGTTCGATCAATCCCCGCAGACTCTGTGAAGTATCGTGAGAGAGAGATAGATAGATAGATCCTCGTTGATTGCACTTGACCGTCGCGCATTATTCAAGCGATCTCGTGCGCAACAGTTGTGATCCGTTCACGAGCACGTGCTTCTAAGTGCGACTTCGTGACGAACAAAGGAACAAGGATACGCGTGTTGAATTACGCGAAAAGAAAATGAAACGAGGAAAGAGAGAAAAAAAAAATAGGAAGATAATTCGTATCATAGATATATAGTGGTGGAACGGATGGGCAAACGTACCTGTATTTAACTTCTCCGGCTGTGAACACGTAGGCAAGCGTGAATCCTGCTGACAAGAACAGAGGCAGGCTTATTATCGCGAACATAATCATTTGATAGTATCCGAAACTATCCACATCCTGCTTCCTGTCTGAACCACTCTTCTCCCCTGCGAAACAGAGAAAAAATCTATTTACTTCGACCGTGTGCGAAATTTTTGGCGGTAAACCTGATTAGAATCACCTTAGAAGGAATGCTTTATTTAATAAAAAGAAGAAGAAGGAAGAAATCAGGTCGATCTCGTGAAGCTGTTAATCCGAAAGAATCAGATTGGAAAAATCGAAGCTCGCCATTGACACGCGATATTTCTCCGCACGCAATCGCTAGAAAAAGGGAAAAAGACGATTGAAACGTGACTTCCACGCCCCTTCCTCGCGTGTCCACGTAATCGTGTGCCACGATAATTTCCCCTTAAATCACGCGCGTTCCGTTTCTCCACCAGCGGCCATTCGCGCCAGGTGTAATCGTACCGATGGCCATCGATTTATTCGTCATCGCTCAAACGAACAAGCTCTCTTTCTCTCTCTCTCTCTTGCTATTTATACGATCGTAACATCAGGGCATTGCCGTGTTTCACTTAGCGCGAACTTCGACTTGAACGTCGCTCTAATTGATTTAGCCGGCGTTGTTAATGAGTCGAGTCACCGAAACAACACGAACAGCCTTCGAGTTTTCCTTCGCGCGGACAAAAGACGAGGGAAAAGTGAATAAGTAATAGCTCGCCGATGGGAAATATGAGAGAAAATTGTTGTGCGTCGTCGATAGCCGACAATTAAGTCGAGTTACGAGTAATCAAGCTCTAGAGTGGGCGCGCTGAGGATATCGTGCACCGGTGCTTGGTAAATGTGCGTGTACTCGATTGGTACTGTGTAACACTGTCGGTAGGTGAGTTCCAATGAGTATATCCGTATTTATTCTTTTTTGGTATTTATTTTTGTCACTTAAGTTGTGCTTTGATTGCCCCCAGAAGAGCTTTTAATATCACTATGTGGGTGAATTTTCATAAAAAAGTATTGTTGACGATAGAAAAATAAAAGTGGCATTCCAGGGTTAATATAAAGCAATCTTAATATCGTATGGCCATTTTTTCTGAACTTTTAGCGTAAGAAAAAAAAAATAGTGGTATTCTAGGGTTAAGGTGGTTTTCATGCAATAATATGGAGGCAATCTTAATACCGTGGGGCCATTTTTTGGCCATCTCTTCTGAGTACTTGTGAGTGACTTTTCATCCAAAGTATTTTTAAGGTAAGAAAAGGAAAAGAGTGGAATTCCAGGGTTAAGGTGGTTTTCATGCAATAATATGGAGGCAATCTTAATACCGTGGGGCCATTTTTTGGCCATCTCTTCTGAATACTTGTGAGTGAATTTTCATCCAAAGTATTTTTAAGGTAAGAAAAGGAAAAGAGTGGAGTTTCAGGGTTAAGGCAGTTTTCATGCAATAATATGGAGGCAATCTTAATATCGTGGGGCCATTTTTTGGCCATCTCTTCTGAATACTTGTGAGTGAATTTTCAACCAAAGTATTTTTAAGGTAAGAAAAGGAAAAGAGTGGAATTCCAGGGTTAAGGTGGTTTTCATGCAATAATATGGAGGCAATCTTAATACCGTGGGGCCATTTTTCGGCCATCTCTTCTGAATACTTGTAAGTGAATTTTCATCCAAAGTATTTTTAAGGTAAGAAAAAGAAGAGAGTGGAGTTCCAGGGTTAAGGTGGTTTTCATGCAATAATATGGAGGCAATCTTAATACCGTGGGGCCATTTTTCGGCCATCTCTTCTGAATACTTGTAAGTGAATTTTCATCCAAAGTATTTTTAAGGTAAGAAAAAGAAGAGAGTGGAGTTCCAGGGTTAAGGTGGTTTTCATGCAATAATATGGAGGCAATCTTAATACCGTGGGGCCATTTTTTGGCCATCTCTTCTGAATACTTGTGAGTGAATTTTCATCCAAAGTATTTTTAACGTGAGAAAAATAAACGAGGATTACTCATCGGACACACTGATTAATTATCACTGAAAGTATCGTTAACTTGGGAAAAATAAATGTGGATTACTCATCGGACACACCGATCAATTATCACCAAGTTTATTACCTCTGGATCCATCCTTGGTCTTCGGCGCCGACGACGAGTCGTCCTGCGAGCAAAAGAGCTTCATGCTTTCCTCCTCGTCGCCCCGGAGGCTGCGAACACATACAGATTCAAGGATTATGCCGATCCGTGAACGACGTTTCCTTGTTGACCCTAACTGTCGAAGGTCAAATCGCCATTCGATCGTCGACTGGCTCGCGGGAAACTCTCGCGAACGACGCAATTGCACGCGGGCAATTACATAAAAGCGCGGAGAGATCGGTGGGCTTTTACCGGAGGAACGAAAATTATTGGGAGAGACGTGAAAATGATCGGGGGAGAGAGAAACCTGTCGCGAATAGAACTTTCACGCCGTCATCCGGTCAACGATCACTTCTCTGGTCAAACGATCCGTCGCGATACATCGCGCGCTGTTTCTACAATCGTGTATCGTTATCATTATCTTCGTAATTCTATAGAGAATCGTAGGAAAGAGTTCGGCCGCTTTCGGTTTCACAATTTATAAAATGATTTGAAACAGAGACGTCTTCCCCGCTCTATTTAGGTCGTTCACAGCGTTCACGTTCACTTGCTCTAAATAACGTGTCGCTTATCATTTTGTTGATGAATTTAAACGACGAATTGGAGAACAAGACACCATTCACTGGTCAAACAAGGTTGCTCTAGTAACTGAACAAGTCATCTTCAACTTGAGCTGGGAATTTCTTCTCCAGATTTAGCTACGGTTTCAATTACCGAACAGAAATTCAATCTCTCCCTCAATTAAGAACGAGTAAGAATTATGAACAATTACTTCCCTCTTCGTTCTTGCAAACGTGATCGTAATGTATTTTACGATCGATACAGGTAGAAGAGTGCAATTAAAAGTGAATAATTCCTCGATAAATAAATTAGCGATTATTGCGTTCGAAGTATTGAATAATCAATGACGAGTTAACTCGTTTTACAGAGATAACGGTTGCAGAGATCGTTGCAGTATCACCTTGCAGATGCACAGTTGACGAAGAAAATCTACGAACCACAAGTTTTTACCACAATGGAATCCGTACGCTGCTCGAAAGACGTGGAATATTTCAACTTTTTGTTAAATAAAAATCTCCAACTACTTCCTACACCTGGTAATTCTGAGAACGCACTTGAATTCCTAACTCCTTTTTGCAAATTCCTGCATAGCTTAAGATGCACAGTGATCTCGATCTTTCGACCAGCGGTGTAATTGCTGGAACAGTTACAGAATTTATGGGAACTCTACAAAATGGTCTAACTTCAACCTTAGTTTTTTCTATGATCCTTTTTGGTTGAAATCCTTATCTCTTCTGCAAATTCTTGCGTAGATTAAAATGCACAGTGGTCCTCAGACTTTTGACCAGTAGTGTCATTTCTGGAATGTAGAATTTTAAAGAACTCTGAAAAATAGTCTTCACGTCAAACTTAATTTTTTTAGTTGGAATTCTTAACTCTTCTGCGAATTCTTGCATAGATTAAAATGCACAGTGATCCAGAACTTTTGACCAATTCCTGGAATGCAAAATTTTGAAGAACTCTGCAAAATAATCTACATTTCAGCCTTATTCTTTTATGATTTCTTTTAATTGAAATTCTTAACTCTTCTGCAAATTCTTGCATAGATTAAAATGCACAGTGATCTCAAACTTTCGACCAATAGTGCAATTTTCGTTATTTATAGTTATTTTCCTTTTATGTGATTTTTTGTTGAAATTACTAACTCTTTTCTGCTAATCCTTGCATAGATTAAAATGTACAGTGATCTCAAACTTTTGACCAACGGCACACTTTCTGGAGAATACAGAATTTGCGGGAACTCTGAAAAATAGTCTGCATTTCAACTTAATTTTCATTTTACGTGATTGTTTTCACATTATCTGTATTTTATATATTAATAAAGATCGAATTTTACCGAGAAAAAGCAGCGAGCCCTTTCCTATGTCTCCGGTGTATGCGTGCAGGTCTTGTTGTGGTAACCTCGCGAAAAATTTCACTAACAACAAGAGTAATCGTGCACGATGTTCGGACACGTCGAAGTCCGCCGATAAAGTTGATAAACGGGGTGACCGCGTGTTCGCGCGATCCAACTGGCCGCGGGCAATTCCGATTTTCTACTGGCGCGAATCGAAGCGAGTGGACGACTGTAAGCTGGCCAGCAATGCAAACGGAGGCGTTCGCCTCGTCTCTCTGTACACTCTTACATACTACGCGAAAATTAATGCGTCATCGAACCGTGCTCGCGATTTCTAACCGGAATTGTCACGGTTCGATTACGTTTTCCTTCCGAACAGAGCCGCGTTTGTATCTCGTTCGATTCGTTTCACGCACAGCTAACGAAGAAGAGAGAGAGAGATGCGAACATCTTCGTGTCATCGCAAAAATGGCCTTCCATTGCGCCTGGAATTCCATTGACTTTCTAATACGAAAGTGTTGCACGTCTTGAACATCGACATTCATATGCTGTTCGCGACAAAGCCTCGTGCCGCCTTGACGTTCTCCAGCCGAATTAATAATCCAAAGAGGAGATGCCCTTCGAACAACGTTGAAGAAAAATTGATAAAAAAGAAGAGCATACTCCGACGATGTCGCGATAAATCGTCCAATTTATTATTATTTCTCACATTTTTCCTGCTATTTATCACAGCTATGCGACTCTTCTGCAATTTCCTAACAATTTTTCCACGTTTTTTTCTGTCGCTCTGTTTCTCTCTGATGTTCCTCTTCGTTCCTCTTCATTGACGACGAATTTGATTCGAAATTTGAAATTTATAAAAAATCGAGAAGATAGGCGAAATTTTTTTCTGCACTTTCACGTGTGGTATGTTGGGAGGATCTTCCTAGTTTTTCTTCGTTCCTCTTCACCGAAGACAAATTTAATTGAAAATTTCAAATTGGTAAAGAGTCGAGTGCACAGAATGTCAAAGATACGCGAAACATTTGGTATGTTAGGAGGATCTTCCTGGTTTTTCTTCCGGCATGCCACGCGAAGAGATGGTTCGTAGAGATACACGGTACGTCGTGTGGCATTGTTATGCGTGGCGGGTGTGTGTAACAGAGGAAACCGAACGGCATTCTGTTGAATTGACTGAAGAGATTGGATCACGGCTACACGCACAGGTTTCGTCCTTCGCGTGCAATTTCGCGGCGGACTCCGGCTCATTGACACACTACCAGCGATTAACATATATTAAGCGTCTAAACGATCATCTGGCCGGCATGAGAGAATCCTAATTCTTCCAATAAAGCCGAGCCAGAGTGTATCGCGTTTCCCGTGAAGATACAGTGACATCGTTTCTTCTTTCCTTCTTCCCTCTGCCAGCCGCGACCAGTTTGAGAAAAGGCTGACTGACCAGTTGCAAAACGACTAGTTCTCGTGCATACGATTACTGTTTTCTTCTTTCTTTCTTTATGTTTGCAATAAAGAGCAGGGTTCGTTTCTGGAGAAATGTGAAGAAATGTTAGGAAATGGTTTTCGAGTGTAATTGGTGTCCTCTGTTTCCTGGTTTTTAACAGAGTCGCGAAGAATGTTTTAAGTATGAAGGTTGACACTTTCAATGTAATCTTAAAATTATGTACGAAGGTTAGATAAAATGTCCGACTGTGTTAAAGTAATAACTTTGTTATGTTCTTTGCGCTCTCATTTCCAATCTTAGAAAATCTCGAAAGAAGGTCGAACGTAAAAATTGAAACTTTGGATGAAATTTGAAGATCTCGATTAGAAATTGCATTAGTGTCTAAAATTCTTTTTACTAGTTTTCAGTAGAATGTCACGAAATCTTAAATAGTATCGAGAAACGAAAATTTAAATTTTCAGTAAAATTTTCTAATTGATACTAAATTCGCTCCTTTTTCCAATGAAATTTCTCGAAGATTGAAAGTTTCCCTAAAATTTGAACTACGTCCAATTCTCTGAAAATAATAATTACCCAAAACTCTTCTCTCCCCGTTTTTCCACAGGGATCTTAAGCTTCTGCGTGAAACTTGAGGTGTGCAGATTTAAACTTTCGGTAAAATGAAATTACGCGAAAACACTTCCCCGCGAAATATCAAAGTGAAAAGGGAAAAGAAAATTCTCGCCCTACTTCTCTCGAACGATCGAACCGAAACGCCCGTCCTTACATCCTCGCTGAATGAAAATTTTTCCTCGACATCGATCGTGGTTCACCGCGAAAACGCCTTCGACCCATTGGAATTAAACTGTAACCCGTCTCGTCAATTGTAGGATCGCGATTCGATCGTTGGAAACGAGGCGGAACCACAAGCGAACGCCACACCAGGGACAAACGTAATCGAGTGTATCGCCTACCTTGAAACGCAGTCCAGTTGTACCGATCAATTGCAACTATCAACTTAAACGCTCCCCATCTGATCGCTATTCTTCTTAATCCTGGCGTGCAATTGAACGAACGAACGCAGCGCAATTTTCCCAATTGTCCCTTCGAGTGAAAAGAGTAATTGCTCTTAATTCGAGCGTAACTTTGCTCGAAAACTTTACTAGAATTCCTCGATCGACTGGTACAGCAACATCGCCCACGCGATGGTCATTCACCTGGTCTGAACTGTGTGACGTTCGACGAACTTACACGACTCTAGGCACAATCTCTACGCTATCTCTCTCTCTGTCAGATAGAAATATCGAAAATAAGGAGAAAAATTTGTGCGAAATAATCGAGAGAATGTCCACGAAGACGTTAATGGCTATTTAATTCGTACCTCGAGAATAACTGCACCCACGAGCGTGACGAACTTAGGTATCGTTGCTCGAAATGGAGTATCGCGTGTGAAACAGGTGTCCAGGCTGGTTTCTGTCCTTTCACGGATATCGCCTACGCCATCTTCCAGCGTCTTCGTTGGTTTTTCGCGTGTGCGGTGACTTGTTAATTTTTGCGACGCGGAAGAAGAGAAGAGCACCGTTTAAAGTGAAGAAAAAGAATCGCGGAACCGACACGTGCCGCCGTGTATCTACATCGTCGCCGTGTGTATACTCGGAGGGGGCCGTCTTGTTGCTGCAGCAACTGTGTCTCTTCGAAGGTAAACGTATGCCGCCAACTGTACTCCATGTCCACGATGAGCACAGGAAGAGACAGGTGGGGGGAAGTGAAGTAGTGGACAGAGGGGGAAGAACGATCGGTCCTTCTTAAGTTCTCCTGTTTTCGATCGGCAGTGACCACTTGCTTGGCCAACTTGCTTGCACGTTGGCGTCACGTGAAATTCTTGTTGCAAGGTTGAACGTTTCAGATGTTTCCCTTTTTTCTTTAGTTGTTTAGTTATGGGTGTGAGTGTATTGTAGGACGCTCGAGTTGCGTGGAATATTAACCCTTGATATTGGTTTGGATGCGGGAAGGAAAATTGGGGTTGATTAGAATTTCATGTTTTTGGGGGAAATTAGATCGGGGAGTGGAGTTAATGGTTATTGTGAAAGAATTAGCTGGTGATAATTTGATAGTGGCATTTATTTTTGAATCGAACGGATTGTGGAAAATGAGGGGACATTGGCAGGTTTTTGTAGTATTTCGCCAATTCTAATTCTGTGCAATTCTTGCATTTAAATTTGGCCATTGAGATTGAAGCTATTTAAGATTTAAATACAGTCAGTCAAGTTCTAGATATTCCAATTTTGAAATTTAAATTTGGCCATTGCGATTGAAGCTATTTAAGATTTAAATGCAGTCAATCAAATTCTATTTAGGTACTTAAATTTAAATTTAGCTAATGAAATTCAAACTACTCAAGTTTAAATGTTCAAGCTCTAATATCTGCACCTTGTACACAACAATAACTAGAAGAATAATAGAAATGTTGTAGAAAGTAGTGAAGAATAAAGAATTATCAGACGAAACGTGACCCCGAACATTCAGATATCACATCTCGTCGCCTAATCTTCTATTCGCCAAATAGCATGTGCCCTCTAAAACCACCGTCAATTACTCAATTATCGTCAAAAATCTCAGTTTAAATAACCACCGAATAACAAACAATTCCAAAAAAAAAAAAAAACTACCAATTTTCATCGTCATTTCCTGAAGAAAACGCAACCCTCTGGCGACAAACACTTCCTCCAAAAACCCCCTAAAAGAAATATCGTCCTAGGAAGAACTCCCCCGAAAATTAAACGTCCCTGAACACCCCGCGTTATTTCCTCTTCGCGCAGCACAAGTCGGAAAATAGCGACGGTGGTCGGAATAGTGGTAGATCGCGCGGCCAGAAAAATTCGCGTGCGCTGTTTCCCGCGCGGCTGGCACGCTGACAGATAACGCGACAGATAAGAGGGAACGGGTGAATGCGCGCTCGCTCGCTCATACTCGTACATTCCGCGCGTATTTTTGTCTTATTCAGTTCATCGAAAACAACCAGGAGAAAAATCGAATAAAACTGGTTTACTCCGGCTTACACCGGATGCGACAAGCTTAGTTGCAACTAACGCGCACTGCTTTTTATTGTTACAACGACCGTTACACGCAACGAGACTATCTGGAAAAATTAGTTTTACATCGGTTGAACGTGAAAAAAAAAAAAAAACGGTGAAAATATCGTGCGATTTTCCGTTTCCGATCGATCCCATCCGCACTGCGAATCGCGCTTGTTACCGTTCGCCATGTTTACGGCCGGAGAAGAACAGAAACGCGTGGAAACAGGGAAATCTGGTGAAATAAACGGAATTTTCCTGGACAATTATGAATCGTGAATGGAATAAGAAAATTGTCAGCAATTTAGTAAGTTGAAGAGATTATTTATTGCATAGAACTATAGCGAAAATCACGGAACTACCGTCGGAAGGTGTAAACGCGTCGCCGCCATATTGGCGATTAGAAGAAATATTAGACACGGTGGACAGAGAATGCGCAGTAAACTTTTCAATCGATATTTTTTCTTCCTTTTTTTATGCCTCTCGCGGCGAATAATGTCTCTGTAACGTGTCAATTAAGGCACTCAGGTGCAATTTATCGTTCCGATTGCATCGTCGATCTCGACACGCACGATCACACGCTCGCCACACTTGCAAATCGCTCTTTTTTCTAAAAATGTGTGTGTGTGTCTGTGCTTTCGAAATTGATCCGTAGATCTGGTGACTGAAGGACGAATGAAGTATAGGAAATAGTGTCTAAAAGATTTAGCAGCGCGTAATACGAGTAACTTTAAAAATAATGATTTCCTTCAGTTGAAACAGAGCAATCTTCTAATTAATTCCAGCGACGTGATAGTGAAGAAAATGGAACGAAAATATCGTTACACGTGAAACTTGTACCCGCGGTTTTTTATTCGCTTCTTTGCATTAGATAGGCGCTACATTTCGCAAATTTGATAAACACAGCGAGAAATCGCGTTTGCGTAAGTAATATATCTTAATAGGAAGTGATAACTAAGGAGACACTCGAATATTCGATTTATCGGTCTCGTATCGAAACAGATTCGCATCTCATTAGAAGCTCGTTAAAAAGCTGCGATAAGCGTTTCTCTCCTAATCGAAACTCGTGTAGATTTATCGCTCTCTGATCGTTCCTAAAGATTCACCTCGTTATCTCTTGTTAACGGTGTCAATTACTGCACTCGTAAGTACACTTCGATGATAAAAAAAGAAGCAAATAAGAAGAAGAAAAAAGAGAACGTAGAGATTGGTGTGTAATTGTGCGTAAATATTTGTGCGCTACTCCAGATTGTCGAATTAAGTAACGCACGGCGATCTGGTTGCAAATAGAATAAAAAGTATAAAAGGAGAACGAGAGAGACTGATAATTTCGTTAATGGGAGATGAGAGAAGAAACTAACACAGACGATAATGGAGGTTTATCGTAGACATTGAAGAAATTCATTAAGACACTCTGTTTGCGTAACCTGATAAGCCGCATTTGTTCAAGATTTTACACGAGCCTGTCGACCTTTCCGGCGAATCTTCCTCGAAGATCGTTTATCACGAGGAAAATATGAAATTCTTCGAAACAAGTAGGTCTATCTGAACGAAAAACTTCACAATTCCACGAAAAATTTGGGAAAACTTTGTAGAAGTACGAAGTGTCGACCTTAAATTGCGAAATCCGCCGTAATTGTGTTATCAGCGAAGAACGAACGAGACGCGTTATTCGCGAAGAATTGTTTCTGCATAAGTGTCTTTCGACTGACACACAAATCTTATCTGCGAGCCGTTTAATAAAACACGTAAACGAGGGAAATACGGGGCCGTGCAATTATTTGCCTTCGGGGAATCCAGCGAGCTGCGAAGAAGAGGAGAAAATACAATTATCTGCACATCCGAATAATCTTCTCTTTGCGTCTCTGCTAATTCTTTCTCGTAACTTCCACCTAAATCTCTTCGTTTGGAGAGAACGCGTTACGAGTGGATAAAAGAAAAAACAATCGTGGACGATTACGAGAAAATTAAGATCTATTCGACAATGGAGGACACGTAAATGATTCAATGTAGTCGAAGTTAAATTTTATTGATAAAAATAACCTATGATTTAACCGATTATTATGAAAATCTGAATTTCTGCAGTAAACTCCTTCGGTGCGTTCTTATTTGCTGCCTCTGCTGCACTGTGTCCCAGTTCGAATTCTTGAAAGAATCGGAATTTCATTAGAATCCATTTTCAACTTCGAACATAACCTTAACCCAGATTTTTCAGAGAAGCAAGTATTGCATTTAAAACAGTAAAACGTAGGTTTTACTTTTTCGTATGACAATCCGTATGATTCTAATTTATAGAAACAAAACTGAATCTGCCAGCATTCGAACGCCGCCATTTCGTATACAACGACCTAATAATTTTCGAAAAGGCCGCATGATTCAGCATAATAATAAATTCGGATTTTTCACTGACGCAAAATGTCATATTTATATTGTATTGACGAATCTAACGAGCTACAGCAAGAAACTAATGAATCAGCCAACGTAAATAGGTCAATGAAACCTAATGGCAATGTAAACGAGACCTAAGGCTAACATGACGACAGCCTTTATTTCAACGGACGGTGCGAAAAATCGCAGCCTATATACTGACAATTTTCAAATGAATAAATTAGGATTTTCACTGACGTAAGATGTCACATTTAAATCGTGTTAACGAATCTAACGAGCTGTAGCAAGAAACTAATGAAACAGTCAACGAAACGTAACGACAATGTAAACGAGGCCTAAACTTAATATGGCGGCAGCCCTTAACCAATTTCCATTGGATTTCAGCGGACGGTTGACGAACCCTGGCTGAGCTGACGTCCTCGACGCCGTGGCCGCGATGATCGACAATGGAACCGAGTGGAAAAATCAGCACGCCTGGAAAATGCGAACCACGGCTGCGGAACACCAAGTTCGACGTACAACCTCGCGGAAACGTGACTAACTTTGCATCACCGGGGACAAAGTCTGAAATAAAGGACGAAATAAAGCCTTAAACAGATCTCGACGAGCGGAGAAGCTTGCGACGAGAGTTCGTTTCGTGTATCTGACGTCGAATGAATATGCAAATTTTCACTTTTCGAGTAAAGAAATCTGGCTGGATGTGACTAAAGAAAGAGGGAAATTTAAATATGAAGTGAAGATTGATATCGGTGAGAATTTTTCATAAATTTTAATCTCTAGAATTATCTGACATTACATAAGAGCACGTATCTCAATTTTGACGAAAATTAGACATGTCACATTTTACCTGATCTGTGATCACAGATCTTAATTCCCGCGTATCGAACGATCTGATTTCGTATGGAAAACAAATATGAAATAAATAATATCTGAAAACCATGAAAATTCGTAAATGTTCTCCGTCAATCTTCGCGCCGTCTAGTTTGACGCAACAAAGACGCGTTTGTAATTACTAATTTAACGTATCAGGCTCGTCGAGTCCATAAAACCATCAATTCTAAACCGTGTTTCCCGTAGGAAAACATCGACCGCGGTGAGGATGCACGGCGGTCCTTTTTGTCCGTCGAGTTATCGAAAGTGCGGTTTATTGGCGTCGCATGGTCGATTAAACGCGAACGGTGGTCGTGGTTGTGTTTTTGTAAAAGAGAAAATCGTCGTACAGATAAAAACGACAAGCTCCGTCTGCCAGACCTGATAAATATGTACGCGTGCTACGTTGATCCGTTCCAATCACAAAGGGTATAAAGGCCGCATTATTTTTAGACGATTTATGACTGAAAATTTCACAGCACCATTGTGTTTCCGTGAGACTTCCGTGAAACTCATTGGTAAACATCGAAAAAATGGCGTTGAAAAAGAACAAAGTAGAAAGGGAACAAAAAATAACAGAACGAAACATGATATCCCAAACGCAACGCAACGCGCGGGCGCGATCGTTCAACGGTCATATTCGTCAACAACGCGCGCTCGGGTGGGTAACGAAGGAACGAGATGAGAACGAGAGAAGGGTAAAAGCTCGTGTGCAAGTGTGAAACACGCGTCCGTATGAATTACTTACATTCTGGACCCCATCCTGGACCCCATGATGCCGCTACGTAGAAATTCGTCTAATGCACTGGAGACCCGCGATGAGAAGAGAGGCCGGTCGTTAAAGTAGAAAAATGATTCCCCTCCGACGTGAAAACCGTCGAAACCGCTCGACTTTACGCCGTCGAGGCGCTCTCCTTTGTCCTATATTCCACTAGCTCGCGAAGCTTCAGACACTCGAAAGTTTCGTCGGTGCTTAGTCATACAGAGACGGGCAGAAGTTTGTACTCGTTACTAAGTAGAAGGAGGAGTGATGCAGCGGCCAGTGAACGATGAAAAGTTCGGGGGAGAAAGAGAGAGAGAGAAAGAGATACGAGACGATCGTGGGCAGCGCGACATTTTTCCCAGGCTACGTTTCTCTCTTATCTGGATTATTGTAAAAGTTGGGTCAACAACTCTCTGCCCCTACTTGGGATACGACCGATTCAACGCATCACCCGCGCGAGAAATCGCGCACCGTTTCGTCGCACGCTATTTAGTACGCCACCTTTTTTTTTTTTACGAAACACGGTCTGCTCACAGAGAGTGAACGTGTAACGTTAACGTAGTACCGGTCATGGCCGCGTGTTCAAAAATCACCACAGATAACACGCCAACACGGATTTGGACACGCGTTCCAGACACTAGCTGATAAAACGATCCGAACGACGTCGGGTAACCGCCACAACGCTCGTAGCTTGATCAATTACGCTTCTCGATGGGCGAAAGTGACGATTGAACGGCGAACGTCGATTTCGTTTTAAACGCGTTGCTTGGTCTATCGATTGGAGCGATCCTCGCGCGCACGCGATATCGATTGTTGACTAAGGTATCCATCTCGATTCCAGATGAATCGTTATAGGAATCCTTTTAGAGAGACATATGACTCCGTGTATGCATCCAACACTCTGTTTGAGAGCAATGTAGGCACATTTATGTGGCAGTTGATAACTGAAATTTTGAGCCAACTCGCGAGAGATATCATACGGTATTAGCAGATTATCATTTGGGAAAGAGATTTATTGGTATAATAAACGGAATGCACAAGTTTGACAACGTTGTCGATCTAGTTTCATTCAAGATTCTGTTCTTGTTCATAATCTTGTCATAATCTTTGTGATCGATCTGTACAGTCGAGTTGATAAGCGATTTTTTAATGGTCGTCTTAAATTGCATTTTATAATCTATTCGAGAATACCGATCTCTATACGGAGTTCCGTTTGTAGATAATGGACTTGGAAAATGAGATCGCTATTTTTGCTAGGGAATATGTAATCTATCGTGTGTATCTTATACTGACGTACTCCTCTACTCAATTTCCGTAGATTATTCTTATCTGATTACAGCGATGCATTCTTGAATGTATCTAATACATTCTATTTCGAAACGAACCACCCTTTCATCTTAGTTCGCCGATGCATCGCTAGAGGGCACGTACATTCGCCTACATTTTAAAACTCGTTGTTTCTGATCTAAAAAACGACGACTATCGCTGTAATTCATGGCATGACTTCTGTTCATTGTGTTGTGTGTCAACGGTTTTGGTTAACTTTTGAAAATAGAATTGTAAATCCGACGATTTCGTACAATTTCCGATGAATGTATCGTACATGTAATATACCCTGGACGATTCGCTTCTAAAAATTTGACCCACGATGCATTGATAAAGGGAATTCCACTCCTAAATTTACTGCACTTATGTGATAAACAAGTTGTCTTTGGTTTGACAGGACTAGTCTAAACAAAAGCATCGAGAACCGTTCAACAATGTCAGCCACTGAAACTACGGTTATTTTCGCAAAATTGGAGGCGTTAAAAGATATCAAGTATATCCACGAATTTTATTTTGTAAAGCCTTTTCTCAAATACGATGAAATTCTTTGAAAAATTTACGATTCGCAAAGTGTCTTTACATAACACCCAGTACAATAGATTATAACGACGATACAAGTTTTTTTTATAAAATAAAGTTCTTAAATTCTCTATGTATTTTGTTAGGTCTAAAACACTTCAACTAGAGAAAATGAAGCAGAGAATTTTACAAGAGGTAGAACAGACTGAACAGGAAGAAAAATGTTTGCTAGAATACAAACAGGAAATGGATCTCCTTATGCAAGAGAAAATGGCACATGTTGAAGAATTACGGCAAATACATGCTGATATTAATGCAGTATGATTAAGCACAGATCTAATATTATCTTCCTGATAAATTATACATGTAATCATTTATGAAACTGTTACAGATGGAAAATGTCATTAAACAAGCAGAAGAAGCTAGAAACAAAGCAAGGGAGACAGCAAAATTAATTCACAATAATGATTATCAACCCTTGAAGCATGACATTGATCGTATGCGTAGAGAATTTCTGGGATTGGAAAGGTTACCAGAATTATATGAAACAGAATCTGATCTCATCTCACCAGAGTATGTTTAAATGTAAAATAACTATGAATTGTCTTAAATTACCAGACAGATTGTTTGTTCACAGCTATTTTGACCGTCCAATGCAAAAAGCAGAATGGAGGGTAGAAGTAAGGGGAGAGGATTTATTACCCCCACTTACTTTACACCATCCTGGTCATCCAGGTAGTTCTACACCTTTCCTTGCTCCTCAACCTCTTCAAGGTCCAAGTAAGCCAGAACCAAGACCATTACCACCAGCCCCAGGGCCACCAGCTCCAACATTCAGGTACCACTGGTATATCGCAATTTTATATTATATTTATATACAATACACAAGTCACAAGTCACAAAATTAATCACATTTGATATTCTTGATATTATAACAATCTTATTATGAACAGTGACATTAAATACCATGACTTCTAAAAGGTGTGTACATACTAATACATTAACTTCTATATTGTATTTGTGTGCTTTTAGGCAACAACCACCACCCATGAAATCATGTTTATCATGTCATCAACAAATTCATAGGAATGCACCAATTTGTCCCCTTTGTAAAGCTAAATCGCGATCACGTAATCCCAAAAAGCCAAAGAAAAAAGACTAATTATAATTATAAGTGTTATTTATATAAAGCATCATGCATTTCTGTCTTCTATTTTTAAGGGTATGTATTAATGGTTTTTTATAAATTAAGATAGATCTACAAAATACTATATGGACGTACATTTATGCAAAGTGTATTAAAATAATTGAAAAAAATGTATGCATTTACAGTAATTATTTTTAACTTTCCATAAAATGTCACTCTTGACTTTTAAAAAAATTGTATCAAGAATCTGTAAGATAGATAAATAAAGCTAAACATGTTTTATTATTTTAATTAAATGGATAGTAAAAATGTGGTAATTTCCATTTTAGTAATTACAATACAAATAACAAAAATAT
>NW_017100145.1:328492-328790 GCF_001263275.1 Habropoda laboriosa
GAGTATTTTACTAACTAAAATAACATTTATGTAAGATGATTATAATTTTTTTTAACTATCCTATTCTGTTCACTGATAATACTCGCTGATTTTGTTAGTATGAAATTAAAGTCACCGAAAATTTCATTCGGTTATTTATGGTAAGTACTTATAAATTTAGATTGTTCGGTGAAAGACATTTCCGTTACTAAATTTAATTGCACCCTTATATTAACATAAATTCAGCCTTTACCATTATGACACAAATACATATTTATATATATATTAAAAACTACATGCAGCTTCTTTGAATGATATT
>NW_017100145.1:328873-331387 GCF_001263275.1 Habropoda laboriosa
ACCGACATCATAAAATATAAGTTTAATCAATTTTTTAAAATTCATTTTGTACCATAATGGTTAGTTTGTTTTCGTTAAAAATATTGTACTATGTACAATTTTCATTTACAATCTTGCTTTCTATATAAAACCTTAATATAAAAATAGTTTGAGCATAAAACTGGACAAATTCGTTCTTATAAAAATGTTTACAGTCTTCTAAAACTCTTATCCTGGTTACATTTTTCTGTTACTCGTACATTTATTTGCAATCCTTATATATGTAAAACATGTGTTATAAATCTGTAAATATCCATAAAAAATATACCTGCATCTCATAATAATATAATTATATTTGTAATCAATTCTTAATGGCAGTAGTATATACGTATGCAGAAGCTCGCAAAAATAAAATTGCACTAAAAGTGTAATGATTGCTACACTATCATATTCCTCATTTTTGTTCCTTTTTTATGCATCATTTATTTCTCGAACGTCATTAGATTTAAGATGAACCAATGGAATTTCTGTATCAGGTTTTTCTTCATTTTTTAGAGCACTTCCTCCTAGCGGAACTAATCGTTTATTCACAATTTGCAACCATATCATAGATACTATTAATGTTAAACCAGTAATACCAAACGTATGATATGTTCCGAAACGAGTATAAATTACACTAACAAATACTGGACCTAATACACGAGACGCACATCCAGCACCTACTATTAAGCCCATCCAAACACCTTGTGGTTGAGGTCCTAATACTTTACTAAAAATAGTTTGTATTAAAGTAACTCCTAAGGGGTAACCTATAGCAGTAAATCCGAACCCAATGAAAAACTGTACGACCGTGAGTTGTGGTGTATAGAAACACCATTCTTGAGTACTTGGACATCCTAAGATTTCTGTACCATTCAAGTCATTTGTAACATTGTCTAATGCTGTAAAATATAATATAAATTTGTATAAAAATAAAAAATCTTTTATGCGTGCAATTAATGGTAAACGACGTGCGATTAAGTTCAAACGTTGTGTACTTACATTCAACATAGGCAATTTTTGGAGGATCTGGTCCCCATGGGATACATAATATCCGCCCTATTACCATGAATAGAAATCCACCCCACAACATTACAGTACGTTCGTTAAATCTAAAAATATTAGAAAAATAAATAGAAAGGTGTCGTGTTTCTGTAACTTGTTTCTATAAAAGATTTATACCTTTTACATAAAGGTTCAATCATACAAAATGTAATGCAAGACACAACACCTCCAGTACTCATTAATATACCCATGTAGTATAAAGCTTCTGCTTTCGACCATGCAAATTGTTCCATAGTTAAAGAGGTGCCAAGTCTGCAAAGAAATAAAAGAATATAAAACATGGCATGAATAAGAATGATATGTGAACAAAATTATTGTACTGACGTTTCAATGAGTACAAAATTAAATACTAAGACAGCAAAGGCACAAATTAATGTCCAAGCTGCTAGATTGTCAGGTTTTATAGACTTCAGTGTTTCTTCCTCTATAATTAACAAATAAATTCTTTAGTCAGATCTAATTGATTTACCTATCATTAGTTAATTTACAAATTTTTTACCTGTTGCTTTTCCCTCACTTTGCATAGCTTCACGAATAGCAATCCTGTGCTCTGTGAAATTCCATGGCAGGAATAAAATAAAATTAAGAATTCCCAATATAACATTTATCCAACCAGGCATAGTATACATATTAACAGGTAAATTTATAAAATATACACCATTCTCTCCAAGAGGTGTAACTACAGATTGTAAACCAGGACCCACCACAAATCCTAGCACCTAGTAAATTATAAAATAAGTCTCTATAAAAAATTGTATTAACTTGCATTGTAAAATAATGTTAAATTATATTACCTGAGCGAGAGATACCATAGAAACAGCATGTGTTCTTTCTACAACTTTTGTAGCTGCTGAGAGATAAGATCGTGCTATAGCAATATTAGCTGAAAATATATTGATACATTACAAAAATGAATAATGAGCTTTCCATTTTATTTGACAAAATTAAATTAAGTAAAATATTAACCAGAACTAATGCCAACCAAGAATCTAGCAGCTACCATGTATATTTTTCGATCACCTGGTACAATTTCAAGAACACTATACATTCCTGAAGCAAATGTAAAAAGAGCTAATGTTGATAAAAGTGGTATTCTTATAGATCCCCTTTTATCTCCCCACCATCCCACTAGAGGTGAAAATAACATTTGTGCCAAAGGATTAGCAGCAATTACATATCCCATGAATTCTTTACCAGCTTTTTTGTCCAACTGCAATATTCATCCAAAATATTGAAATATTATGTTAAAATTTATCATCTTTGATGTATTTACCTTATCAAGATATGGCCATACACCTGTGAGTATAATACTGAAACCAAGAGACATAAGGAACATAGTAAAATAAATTACATATATGCTCCTCCATCGTTCTTTTCTCTCAGAAACAGTTTCCAAGTTATCATCCACAGGGACATTGGTTCTACTATAAT
>NW_017100145.1:331605-344350 GCF_001263275.1 Habropoda laboriosa
CAAATAATAAAAATAAGTTTTCTGAATTTTATCATGTGTATATAATACATGATATTATGACATGTACATCATGTTTATATTGCAAAATACTTATTGAAATTATAATAAACTTTGAAAACTATTAAAAACTATTAAAGATAATTTCCAGAATGAAAATTATTACAGATAAAGTAAAACTTATTATCTTAAAAATATTAAAAATTAAATGCTACTTACTCTTTCCAATAAATAATAAAATTATTCAAGTATTACTTATCCAACAATTTTTAACAGATTATAAATAAATATAACAAATATATTACAGAGAATATATATTAAAAAATATTTTACACTTGACAATTTCTTTTAAAAATCTGCGCATACGCACAACTCTTCAACGCATCACAGCTACACTAAATTCATCACCGCAAACATAAAAACGTTCAAATCTGCATCTCTACAAATGTTTGTTCAATTTATCTGTAGTAAGTTCTCACATATTTGTCACACTAGCAATGCAAACTACAAGTTAGATTGACGGATAATTAAATGGAAATAATACGCTCAATTGACTGACATCGTAATTGTGAAGCATATGTTTTTCAGTTCACTTGCACACGAATACTAATCGTACTTTGTCAGTTACTATATTAACCTGTAATTTTTGTTTCAATTCGAAGTATATGCCTCTAAATGCATCATTGATGCGTAACGTGTCTCTTCTTTGTCCAAACAAATTTAATCACCATCTGTCGAAAACAAAGGAAACACGTGCTTCATACCTTCTAATATAACAGCTGATTATCTCGTTTAATAAATACGTTGCATATATACGCGTTATTTATATATACGTATATATATATAAATACACAACCTAAATTTATATTATTACAGTATTACATTTGAACTTGGATAACATTCCAACTTTATCCTATGTATATGTATCATCAAAACTATAACTACACAATAATGTTTAACTGTGTAACTATATAATAATAAGATAATTTAAGTTATTTACTGAGACAGTGTAATGCGTAACAAATTCTAAGAATATTATAATTAATATCTATTGCATAAAGAAGTTAATAACGGATTTTTAATGGATTGACAATTAAAAATAATTTCTGAAATTATTTTCCAAAGTTTTATTCAATAAAATAAACTTTTCTATAAGTAGCGACACATGGAGTAATTGAATATTTAGATCATCTTTTTTTAAAATGTGTAAACATTGCAACATTTTTTCTTTTGCTTTGTTATTATTTGAATGTTGAATCATCATGATTGCATAATGTTAATTTTATGTAAATTCAAAAATAAATATAAAAATTAATACAACTGTTATGGTTTATAATTTTATTCATTATTTATAATTTCAGCTTAATGTCTATCTGTTATCTGTTAAGGTTAGGTTTTTGTCATTTCGAACACTTTTCACACATTTTTATTTTCAAATCAAATTATGCAATAAGTGTTACTATAAATGTTACTTTAATGAAAAAATATAATTATTTGTATGGTCCATGATAACGGTGTCTATATCTTTTATCAGAATATCTTCTATCTCTTCTGTGATCATTTCTTGTATTTCGTGAATACCAAGGATCTAAAATTGGTGGATCTTTTTTCTTCATATTCTTGGTTTTAATAAATTCACTATCCTTTTCTGTATAACGATCTTTAAATTCATTTTCACATTCATTTAGAAATTTTTTCTGTTCAGCAGTTAGATTTTGCTCTTCCATATTACTTTGTTAATGTGTTTGACCTTCGTAATAATAATAATAATAATAATGTATGAATGAAATGTAAAATCAAAACCCAATAAAAAATATATTTCAAACAAACTATTCAAAGTCTACAAAAAACTTATAACATAATTATAAGTTGTTCTATTATTATACATATAACATTATATACATATATAACAAAAATACAAATTACTTTACGAACATATTTTGTAAATAATTATATCTTTCTAAGATAAAAAACATTTACTTCAGTAATACCTACACTACAAGTAGCTTTTATGCTGATTACTTCGTTTAAACTTTAAATTTATATAAACAATGAATTCTACTTGTTGGAAGTAAACTGACTACTTCCTATACACTTCAAATCTCAAAAAATAATATAGATTTATAGGTTAGGTTTTATTTTATAAAACAAATGAGTATAGTGCCTGCAGCAATATGGCACCAATTATGGCGTCTTCATGCAAACAGGCTTTAAAGAATTTTGGCGGTACAACTATCAGCGTACATGTCTCATATTTCTCTGCGTGCTATTCAGTTGTGAAAATACGAGAAAACGTGTTCATTTATAATTATTTTAAAAGTTAGGAATACATTTCTATTACACTTGTTTTGATTGAAACATAAAGAATTTGTATTTTACAAAGCGTAATAATTTCTATACAAAAATTCGATAAAAGTAATCGATTTTATTCAACATGATATCCGCTATCATACCGAACGCTGAAAATTATGAGACAGAAAAACAAATAAAAGTTGAAAATGATACAGAGGAGCAGAAAATACCTTTAAATAATTGTGCTACTGAAGATGATAAGAACACAGGTAAGACTTAAATAGTGATTTAAAGATACGAAATATGATCTAAGCAATAAAGACTATATTTAATATTCATCTATCAGTGAATGAAACCATGATACTTCAAGAAAAGAATAACGATAGGAAAAAACTTCGTAATGGAAAATATATTCATACTGAACCTACATCTACTGTGAATAAAGTTAATGGAAATATTAAGAATGGGTCATCCCAACAAAAAGCTCCATCGAAAAGATCTATTAAAAGAAAAAGCAATGGAGCTGAAGAATTGTTGGATGTTAAGACTCCTATGCTAACACCAAAAGAAGAAGTAATATTTGATAGTAATCCTGATTCACAATTGAGTAAGCAGCAATCAGATTCAAATGATGAACCTGAAAGCAATATTCTTAAGAAGACTAAAACTGAAAATAATATTGCAATAAATACAGAAGAATCCAAAATATTGCATCAGAAATCTACTAATGTTCAACAAAAATGTGAATATTGTTGTCAGAAGTTAATAAGTACAGACGTAATACTATATCCAGGTCATCCTAATGGTGCAGTAGAAGAAATGATTGCATTAACAGACTCTAGATTATCTTTATTCACAGGAGAAGAAGCTATGGTTCATGAAAGTGATGAGAGGCCACAAAATAAAATAACTCACTTTTGGTAAGTATTCCTTATGATAAGAAAAATATGTAATTGATTTTCAATTAAATTTCATTTCATATATTATTTAATTTTCTTTTTATAGTGTATATGATAAAAATGGGCATTTGTGTTCTTTTGATACTGGCCTAATTGAAAAAAATGTAGTACTTTATTTTTCTGGTTATATGAAACCTATTTATGAAGAAAACTCATGTCCAGAAGGAGGTGTGCCTACAAAAGATATGGGACCAATAAATGAATGGTGGGTGTCAGGATTTGATGGTGGTGAATTAGCACTTGTAGGATTCACTACAGCATTTGGAGAGTATATATTGATGGAACCTGCTGAAGCATATGCACCATTCATGGATTCTGTGAAAGAAAAAATTTATATGAGCAAAATAGTCATAGAATTTTTATTAGATGAGATCAATCCTACATATGAAGATTTATTAAATAGATTACAGGTAAAGTATTTATTTAAGATACAAAATTTGTATTACTGTAATTTTAACTAAAATGTATTTTTTTTCAGACTATAGTTCCACCAAAAGGATTATCTAGATTTACAGAAGATTCTTTGTTACGGTATGCACAGTTTATCTGTGATAGAGTTATTTCCTTTGATGCATCAGCAACACCAGAAGATCCTTTATTAATTACAAGTCCATGTATGCGAGCATTAGTAACACTTGCAGGTGTAACATTAAACAGAAGAATTGCATTACGTAGAACACAATCCAGAGACCAAAAAAATAAAAAAATTACTTGGACAAAAGCTACAACTACAAAATTAGTTAATAATATGTTTGAAACATTTTTCTCTGACCAAATAGCTACAAATAGTGACAAAGAAATATCGGTACGTAATTAAGATTCTTATAACAAATAAACTTAATATCCTAATTATAATAAATATAACTTTTCGTTAAATAGGGACCTAAAAGGCATAGATGTGGAATATGTGAAACTTGTCAGCAGCCAGATTGTGGAACTTGTACAGCTTGCAAAGATATGATTAAATTTGGTGGGTCTGGAAAAAGTAAACAAGCTTGTAACAGAAGAAGATGTCCAAATATGGCTATACAGGTAAAATAAATTGATAATTTTTACTAGTTTTGGGTAATTTGTTTTAGTAACATGTGTATATTAAATTTTATTAATTATAGGAAGCTGATGATTCAGATCAGGAAGATGATGAACTCAATGATACACTGATAGAAAATATAAAAATTACTCAGAAAATGATATTAAAAGAATTTAAACATGTAGAGAAAGAAATTACATGGGTGGGAGAACCAATAATAGATGATGGACGAAGAACATTTTATAATTCTGTTATGGTTGTTGATGAAGAAATAAAACCACATGATTATGTTTTGATTGAATCCAGTGATCCTACTGTACCATTACAAATAGCTAAAGTCATATATATGTGGGAAGATAAAAATGAGGCAAAACTGTGTCATGCTAATTGGTTTAGAAGAGGTAGCGATACCGTACTTGGTGAAACGTCGGATCCCTTAGAATTGTTTTTATTAGATGAATGTGACAATGTACCATTCACCTCTGTTAAATCGAAAGCTACTGTTATTTATAAAACTAGTCCAGAAAATTGGAATGAATTAGGTAATTATATTATCTGCTTTTGGAGACGTTATATTATGAACATTTTTAAACATTAGTTAATTATATTTTAGGGAATGCAGATGTGTTACCAGAAGATGAAATACAAAATAAAGATGGAAAGACATTTTTCTATCAAAAGAAATATACTCCAGAAACGGCTCGTTTTGAAGATCCTTCTCCAGATCCTGTATGTCCACGAAAAGAAATCAGCCATCGGTTTTGTCCTGCTTGTGTACGTTTTACCGCGTTACAATATTATTATACACCAAAGGTTTTTGATCGAAAAGAAGAGAAAAGTAGCAAAGAAGTAACGTACAACACGGTGAAATATAAAGGCGAAGAATTTAGGGTTGGATCTGCTGTATTTTTAATATCAGGAGCTATAAAATATAAATTTACATCTACATATCATATTTCTTCGAAAGTGAAGAAAGGAAAAGTAGACGAAGATATGTATCCCGAATATTATCGAAAATCGTCAGACCATGTGAAAGGATCGAATTACGATACACCCGAACCCTTCCACATTGGATATATAAATGCAATATATGCAAAAACTAATAATAAATTAGTTGCCTCATCTGATATATGGATTAAGATAAATAAAATGTATCGACCGGAAAACACACACAAAGGCCTTACATTAATTCAGCAAGTTGATCTTAATATGGTGTATTGGAGTGACGAAGGTAAGCTGTTATTTAAAATACCATAGTAATCAGTAGCTCATATAAATTAATATAAACCGTTTGACAAATCTCTTTTAATTCAAATATTTCAGTTTGCGATATCAAATTTTCGGACGTAGCTGGAAAATGTTATCTAATGTATTCGGAAAATTTAGATCAGTCTGTAGAAGAATGGACTGCTGCTGGATCGAATCGTTTCTACTTTTCTCAAGCATATAACGCTTCAGAAAAAACATTTGTAGATCCACCAAATCACGCTATGAACATTGGAAAGTCTGTCAATGGAAAAGGAAAGGGGAAAGGAAAAGGAAAAGCAAAGTGCAAAAGCAAAACATTAGAGTCTAATAATGCTAACAAATTAGTTGATAAGCCAATAGATTATTGCAGTGTGCCAAAAAAATTGAAAACTTTAGACGTTTTCGCTGGTTGTGGTGGTCAGTATAAAATTTCAAGTTTAATTACACAAACTCTTAAAAGTGTCTCTAACGTAAAATATATATTGTAGGATTATCTGAAGGATTGCGACAAACTGGTATTGTAGATAATCAATGGGCAATTGAAAAAGATGAACCAGCTGCATATGCATATCGACTTAATAATCCTGATACAACGGTATTTTGTGAAGATTGCAATGTCCTTTTGCGAAAGGTTATGAATGTGAGTTTAGTCGACAATTACTAGAATTAAAGAAAAGTGCAACATACACACAGGAATATAAAATATTTTTAATTTTTGTGTAGGGTGAGCTTTGCGATAATAATGGACAACGCTTGCCTCAGAAAGGGGAAGTAGAATTATTATGTGGTGGACCACCATGCCAAGGTTTTAGTGGCATGAATCGCTTTAATTCGCGCCAATACTCATTATTTAAGAATTCTTTAGTAGTATCATGTTTGTCTTATTGTGATTATTATAGACCAAAATTCTTTGTTATGGAAAATGTTAGAAATTTCGTGTCTTTTAAAAGAAGTATGGTACTCAAATTAACATTGAGATGCCTCGTACGAATGGGTTATCAATGTACATTTGGTATCCTACAAGCTGGAAATTACGGTATTCCGCAAACAAGAAGAAGGTACATAAGATTCAAATTATAACGATTGAATGTTTTGGTTTACATTTATAATTATTAATATTATATCTTTTTTGTTTTAATTCGGATTTAGGTTAATAATATTAGCTGCTGCACCTGGAGAAATTCTTCCAAAATATCCTGAACCGACCCATGTATTTAGCAAACGTGCATGTCAATTAAGCGTTATTGTTGACAATAAGAAAGTAAGATTTAATGAAATTTTCATAAAAATTAATAATGCATTCATATAAATTTGCTAATATTTTTTTCATCTAATTTTCATAGTATTCATCAAATTGTGATTGGACAGAGTCGGCACCATACAGAACAATTTGTGTTCGTGATGCAATGTCTGATTTACCTAATATTCGAAATGGATGGAACACAGAAGAGATGGCTTATGGCGATGAACCAGTATCTCACTTTCAAAGAAAAGTAAATAAAGTTACTAATTATTAACAAATTAATGTTAACATCAGTACAATTGTTGTTAAACAAACTCTAATGTTAATTTACAGGTAAGATCAAAAGAACCAGATGCAATATTAAGAGATCATATTTGTAAAGATATGGCACCATTAGTTGAAGCGCGAATAGCACACATTCCAACTGCAAGCGGATCTGATTGGCGGGACTTGCCAAATATTGCAGTGCGTTTAAGCGATGGAACATATTCAAAGAAATTGTAAATAGAATTAATTTGTACATTTTTAGATGCCAAAATAACATTATTAGTTTGATGAATAAATAACCTTCTTGTGTTGTAGAGAATATATTCATCATGATAAGAAAGCAGGAAAAAGTTCAACTGGTGCACTTCGTGGTGTGTGTAGTTGTTGTGTGGGTAAACCATGTGATCCATTGGCTAGACAATATAATACTTTAATCCCATGGTGTTTACCTCATACTGGAAAACGCCATAATCATTGGGCAGGTTTATACGGCAGATTAGAATGGGATGGATTTTTCGGTACTACTATTACTAATCCTGAACCTATGGGTAAACAGGTACGTATTATTGTATTTTGTCTGAAATTCTATCTCCATATATTTAACTCTATTATATATACGTAGGGCCGTGTTTTACATCCTGAACAAACCAGAGTTGTAAGCGTAAGGGAATGTGCCAGATCACAAGGTTTTCCGGACTCTTTCCGTTTTTACGGAAATGTACTTGATAAACATCGTCAAATTGGAAACGCAGTTCCACCACCGTTAGGTGCTGCTCTGGGTTTTGAAATTAGAAAATGTTTAAAAAGTGAAAATAATGACAATGTAGGCAAGACGTTGGATGGTTTTAATGATTAATAATGTTATAAGCGCATGTTTTTATACCAAACTTTAAATATTATTTGGGATTTTAATAGTAGTACTCTAAGATACAGATCGTTTATTTTATCTACATAAATTTACCAACATGTGTTCAGTAAAAATATGTAGATGCTTTTATTATTTACGTGACCAAAAGTATTATACGAGGCATATATTAATATGCAACATTAATGGCAAAAAGTGCAACGTTTGTTTCAATAGATATGATTTTCAGGAGTAGAAATCAGTATTTTAAATTAATTTATAAGAATAGTTCTTTATGTTTAGAGCCTTAAGACTTCGTATATATCTAGAGCTGTTTTATATACAGAAGCATTTATAATACTATTACTATATGTATATACTGTATCTTTTTACAATTAGATGTTAAAAATAATATGGTTTAACATCGTTTTAGAAGAAAATAACGACAAATAAAATTATTAGGTAATACAAGAAAATATTTATTGTGGAATAAAAGTTTTATAATAAAATCATATATTTTCAAATATATAAATATCCTTACCACTTTTCTATTATTTCCTTTTTGAGTTGCATATGACAAAAACTTTCTTCACCAATCTTTCAGTGAAAATTTGAATACATGGATTAGTAAGCATTAATAGAGTAATTTCACACCCATTCACAGCTGTTCAGGTCTGCTCAAGTAGAAAAGTAGTGTTTTCAACACACGAAATACATGTTTCAATAATATAGGAAATAGTTAACAAACTTTTTTAAATAATATGTGGGCGGATACCGTTTTAATTGTATTCATTAGTATCTGTACAGCTTTATTAGGAGAAGGTATTGATTTCTTTAAATTATTATGGTTAGAGGTTATATTTCTTATTTCCATATATTTTTTTCATTAATTTTTGCATTATTCATAGGTTTGACATGGTTAATGGTTTATAGAACAGAAAAATATCAAAAATTAAAAGCTGAAGTAGAGAAACAAAGTAAAAAATGTAAGTTTTTAAGTAATAATATGTTAAAAAAACATTGATCTTTTAAAATTTTATAGTTAAACTGATCATAGTTTCAATAAATTTAAATTTATGTTTAAATAAAACTGATTGTAGTGGAAAAAAGAAAGGAGGCACATGGAGATTCATTGGATAAACAGCAGAAAAAGAAAATTGAGAGAGAAGAAGAAAGATTAAAAAATAACAATAGGGATTTATCTCTTGTTAAAATGAAATCAATGTTTGCAATTGGGTTTGCATTTACAGCTCTCCTAAGTATGTTTAATAGCATTTTTGATGGTAGAGTGGTAGCACGGTTACCTTTTGTACCAATTAGTTGGATACAAGGTTTATCACATAGAAACTTACCAGGAGATGATTATACAGAATGTTCATTTATTTTCCTGTATATACTATGCACTATGAGCATTAGACAGGTAAGTTTATACTTTTCGTATTTTGTTATAATTTTATTGTTTGTATTTTTATTTTAAAAAAACTTTATTGTTTGCAGAATATTCAAAAAATGCTTGGATTTGCTCCATCTAGAACTGCAAGTAAACAAAGTGGGAGCATTTTTGGTCCTCAACCTCAACAATTTAAATGAATTTAGATCAGTATTAAATTACAAAATTGAATATCTTATGATTTATTGGATAATTATTATTTAAATTTTGGTATCATACTTGATAATATGCTCATTATGTTGATGAGTGACTAATATAAAAATTATGTGAAGTATAGATCAAATATATTATAATATATATCTGCAGTGTATATTATAAATCTTAAGTATATTTAAATACACACACAAGCAATATATATTTAATACTGATGTTTTTTAATAAAACTTTATATGATACATTATTACAGTGGATATTAAAATGATCCACAACTAATTATTTAAACGTGAAACTTTTAATACGTTTGAACAAATATATAATTTTAATGAAAAAGTAATTATAAACGTAAAACGTTGCTTTCATATAAAAGTGAAAAGACAAAGAGGAGTATTAGAAAATAAGGACAGAAAATAATAAAAAGATGAGAGTATAAAGATATTGTAAAGGAAGCTTTTCAATTGATGTAATTGATAATAATGCAGCATATTTTAGAAAATAGGTATGACTCATGTATTCCATCAAGCAGCTCTTATACAACAATCAATGTTATATACAAACATAACGATCAATCATATACAAAAAAATAACCACTACCCTTAATTCGTACAAAATATCTAATATAATAATAGTATATTAACGATCTATTTTATGGAGTACATATTCAAATTTTTAAGTGAACATGCACTCTATAAATATTAGATCGCTCTGCACTTAACTACTTCAAATCATACATACACATTTTTACTAAAAATTGTTTTCTTTTATATTATTACATACCATTTAAGCCTAAAACAGTCTCTTGTTATTAGAGCTAGCAATATTTTATACAAAATGATACAATTATGATATTTACAATAAATCTACATACACGACTAAATGTAAGATATCTTAATTTAATAAAAAGTTATTTAACTCGTTATTTGAACTTTTGGTGTTACAATGTTCCGTTGTATATTACGCTTAATTCGTTTTAACAGCATTAATTACATATATTCATTAGTAGAAAGCGATTAAACACCCATCTGGCAATCTGAAAGACAAATGCTTCTTAAATTGGAATTTGCACTTCCTGCTCATTAACTTCATACACTTTGAAATTACTATTCGTCATGCCAATAAGATTAAAATTCGCAACGACCCCGTTGATTTGATTACCTCAACAATATTTTCGGCAGTGGCTACTGTCTGTAAATCGCAAACGTAAAAGGAAGACATGTCTAATCGAGACTTCATTTTATATGATGAAAATATTTTTGTAGGTTTTTTTCAAACTCTTTTCTAAATGTCCATTTGAAATGATAATAAAACGTAACGTGTAGGAACCTCTTGCCGTCCAGCAGCAGTCGATGAACCTATCGTTTTCATTTCATTGTCATCTTAGATTTAAAGTATTTTTCAACTTCGAAATTCTGCGGGTATTATTCACGAAAAATAAACTTATCACACTTTCTCTTTCTAATATTCATCTTCCATATTACGTAATGCAAAGAAATCGAAAATTATTGAATATCATTTAAATCTTGTGAAAATATAAGTGTATAAATATCATGTACTTGATTCTTTGCATTATTAATAGAAAATTGCACATTATCATTAATTCTCTCGGCTAACGTGAGCTTGTGTCGAATATGACTCGATCATTTCAGGAGAACCATTCATTCTTATTGATTCATTTCAAATAGAATGAACTTTTATATCACGTTACCACGGAAATTCCAAATAATTCTTCAATTAATTTAATTTCTTTCAAAATGGTGGACAGTTAACTCCAGGATGCAGATATTGACATTTATCGCCGACGCGACAATAACCGTTCTTTGAAAATTGTCTGCATACCGGTGGTTGTTTCCCACTTCCCCTCCATCCGCCGCCACCGCCCCTCCACCCACCTCTTCCAGGTGGTCCCCCACCACCTCTGTACCAACCAGGTCCAGGAACACCTCTACCTCTACCATGCATTGGACCGCCGCCTCTTGGGCCTTGAAAGTTAGGACCAGGGCCGTATAAAGGACCAGGAGGCCCTTGGAAATTGTTTGGGTTCATGTTATTGAATCCCATATCTTCTGGACCCATCATGCCATAACCTTCTTGTTGTTGATTGTACATAGGTGGCGGTCCCATCATTCCAGGTGGTACCATTGGACCACTTTCCATTCCTGGTGGAAATGCATTTGGCATATTTCCCATTGGGTTCATTCCCATTCCATCAGGTACAACAACTTTTCCATCACCAGTTCTCCATCCACCTCCTCCACCAGTAGACATTGGTCCTCCTATTTCAGGACCTAGTGGACCCATATGAGAAGGTCCCATCATTTGTTGAGACATTTGAGGTATTGGGCCCATTGCAGTTTGAGGGCCCATAGGTGCCATTACTGGCTGTTGATTATGAGGAAATGATGGATAATGGAAATTCGAAACAGCAGGTGTTTGAGGCTGTAATTGAGGTTTTGGTTCTGGCCATGGCATGGAAGTAAAGTCTTTTTCACTTTCCTTATTTCCCGTGAGATCATCCAAAGGAATGATTTTAGGTTCACTATATACATGATGACGTTCTTCATCGGGTTCTGCTGCAGAGTCTGGAATCCTAAAATTAAAAATATAAATTATTTATATTATTGCATAACAAATTACATAATATAAATCTTTTTAATCTAGCATGCATATTTTTTTATTTTTCACACGAGTATATTAAATTGTTCTTATATATATTCGTGCGTCTCAGCATGCGATATTAAATTTTATTTTATAATATCGTAAGAGTCGAGGAAAAATTGGGAACACCCAGGCGGCGAGAATCGAACCCGCGACATCAGGCTGGTAAGCCAGGCTTCTACGCCCTCCGCTAAGGCGCCTCTCACTAATTCCTCGTTCTTATAGCTTCTACTGATGTATATGAAGGTCACGATTCCATTTTTTTATTTTAATCAATAAAAAATAAATATTTATCGATTGATACATGTACTTACATGCTTCGGTTGAAGTACAGTGCCTGTAAAATTCCTTTCTCTCGAGCATACTGAATATCTTTTTCTCTACTATCTTTTCCAGGCTCTACTAAAGGTGGCGGTAGATCGATTGGGATTAAAGGTTTCCACCTTGTTCTTTCTTCCATTAGATCTTCATTACCTATAAAAACAATTTGCATTAATCATTTAAGAAATTTGACTTTTAATATTTAAAACAATATAACAAATTAGATTCTAATAACATACTTAATTTTCTGGCCATTTGGAATGCTTCTCTCTCGTTTTGCTTC
>NW_017100145.1:344393-344938 GCF_001263275.1 Habropoda laboriosa
CTAGCTCGAAGTAACGCACCGATTCCAGATCCGTTTTCCATTTTAATACTTTCTTCGGCCCTTTACGTTTCTGGAGCAGTAACACGCTCCTCAGTCCATCAACGTATCGTATTTCTGGATAAGAACCAACGTTTTCCTTTTTCGTTGAGTCGGACATGGAAGATGAGTCTTCTGGAGAATCGGATGCCTTCTCCTCCATATCGTCTTCCGGCGTTGGTGCTGAAAAGTAACACAGAATATTTCTATGTTAATATTTCTATGTTAAAAGTTAAACATTCCTAAATAATATTAATTAACACGTATGTATCAATGAATAATAATAAAGTAACTTACTGTTACTTCCAGTATCCTCGTCAATGTCCGCTTTGTATACCCTGTTTTCTTTCGGCTCTTCTATCGTCTCTTCTTTCTCTTTCTTTACATCTTCATCCGAATTCTCTTTCTCTTTCTGTTCCTTATCCTCATCTGTCTCTAACGTATCTTGATAAAACTTTAAAATACAAATATGATATTTATTTTATAATTAATTTTGTCACGAATAATTC
>NW_017100145.1:344955-347370 GCF_001263275.1 Habropoda laboriosa
CTGAAAATTTAAATATTTGGAAAAAATTTTTTATCAATCATTTTTTATTGCACATATAATTTTTTCATTTTCATTGTCAGTGCAATGTCACGATTATACATACCTTAAAGTTAGGCTTGACAACTACGGGTGATTTTTCATCGGCACTTGGTGGTGAGGTGGGTGGGGGTGTAACATCGCGATTATCATTACTGGCAGTTTCCTGTTTCTTAGCTTCCGTGGGACCATCTTTCGTGATGGACGTTCTTCGCTTCCTCTTTCTTGGTTCTTTGCTCTTCGTCGATGCGGTCAAAGCATCCATAAACATGTCGCTTTCTTGCAAAACCATTGCTATAAGAAGAAGAAAAGGAAATAATAAATGCTTATGGTTAAAATAAATGAAATAAAAAGAGCAAGTATTAACATTATAAAATTTCTTAATTTATTGAGTATTTGGACTTTCAGTAGGAAGAAAGGTTTCAATGCTATCTTAATAATAATTATATTTTGCAGAAACAAAAAAAAAAAAAAATAAAAACATTCGCTTATACCACTCATCGAATTCGTTAAAATCGTAAGTGCAAATAATAATATAATTGTCCGGTAATGAACAAGATATGGTTCTACGTACGTTAAAGTAACTACAACCGCGAGAGAAAAACGTTTCTGCACGTTACGCTTCGTTAATTCGAACTGAGTGGTACGATAAAAATCATAAATATCCTCGAATTAACGTAATCCTGTAAAACATACATTAGATTTATAATTATTCAATGTTCAGCTCCTTACAATTCTCATTCACATGAATCTGTAAAAAAATTAAAAAAAGAAGTTATAACATTGATGTAACTTGGCACAGAGGCAAAAGTTGAACGCTTGTTCCCCGATGGAGCTGAAATTAAATAATACTTTAACAAATACTTGATGGGAAACGACGAACGAGAAAGATACCCGGTAAAGAATCTGTAACAAAGATACGGTCAATTATTGCTTTTTAATAAGACGAAAAATCTTATTTTAAAACGTTGTTAGAGGAACGAAGAATCATTGTAATTTACTAACAAAGTAAAATGTTGAAGAAAAAAAAATGTTTAACGTACCCTGAGATAATTCTATGTTTAATGTTGAATTACAAAATTGAATTGAATCGTTGCACAATTGTAGATACAATTACAAAACGCAGTTACATTACTGAACCCCGACGAAATAGATCAATAAATTTATCTATCGGTCGTGTACGATTATTCTTGATCCATTGGATCGCTGTATTTATTCGAAATTTCGACAAAGGAAATTTAAAACAAAAACTAAGTGCGCGCAAGTTAGGTATCGGCTGTTCGAACTATCATCAAAGTGCGAAGAATTTAAAAACGTAAACATTACTTCAGGTAACGCCTCTTTTTTCCCTTTTTTTTCTTTTTTTCTTTTTTTTTTTTCCTTTTTTTTAGATAATCTATATTTAAACACGTTTCATTATCGACAACACAATTTTTTTCATCTGCGATTAATCAAACATGAATACAAAATTAATTCTAACGAAGTACGTATTTTGTTGAGATTAAAAATGATTTAACTTATTTAGGACTCGATAGAAACGAGCAATTTATTACTTTTCATTGATATTACGTGGGTGGTGATTGTGTATTTAACTGCTACGTGAATTATAATTTGTTGGTAAATACGTTTCGATAACGCGCCAGAAACAAACTTCTTGCGTATTCGTTCTGTAGTTAATATTATTTAATTGTTTTTTTTTTCAAATTTTCAATCTTTCTCAATATTAAATTCCAATATTCATAATTATCTGTTAAGTGATATAAAAATTAACAGCTGGAAAAAACACAAAAGTTTAACATTGAACGAATTTCGTTCAGAACATTTTCGTCATCAAAGACTTCTTTCGTATATGTAGAGTGAATTGACGTCGAATAGTAATTCGATTAATGTACAATAACAACAAGTGTTATCATATACGTAGGAAGAAAATGCAAGAAAGGTATATCAAATTGATAATGAGTCGCATTGATAATCATATAAATATTCTTGGAACGAATTCGATAAAAGTGATAATAGTAAACTGGGGAATAATATGCGGGTTTTAATTATACGGCTCCAATTTTATTTCCATAAACCTTTGATTCATCCTCAAATGTCATTTACTTCGTTTCAAAAAAACGTTTCAAATCGTAAGCGTACTCTTAGCGTTATTATCTTCTACGCAACAATCGGGACGCATTTCTTTTCCAACACATCGTTGTTTTCCTTCTAAATACTTTTCTCTCACCGAATAGTACATATTAAAAGTATCGACCACCAGAACAATTATTCAAACTTTACGCAATCATTCTAACAACGATAGTTTTCCATTTCATTTGCTAAATGTAAATATAGCAATTTTAAATGAACAGTTATTTTCATCCTTCGCGTAGAAGACGC
>NW_017100145.1:349256-352549 GCF_001263275.1 Habropoda laboriosa
AAAAAGATAAAGTTATATTTATCTATATTAAATTTAGTATAACTATTTTAATCTCTTCTTCGTACTATAATCGATAAGTGACATAAAAATTACCATAAACAAAATACAATTTGTTTTTTTTTTCTTTGATCTAGTGCTTTGAGTATCGCAAAATTATAGGAAAACGCATAATTTTTTTTTATAATAAACAAGAACGTATTTTCGACATAAAGAAAAAAAAAAGTGTATTCCGATACACGGGAAAATGTGACAAAAATTCATAAATAGTAGCTTCAATAACATTATAAGCTACTGTAGATTTTATTTCTCCTTCGAGTCTCTTTTTCAAATTCAAATATAAATTGAGGTAGATACCACATGACGAGCATCGTCCACGAATGGCGCGGATCTAAATATGCTGAACGGTTAATATACTATGAGAGCGTAATGCAACTGCTACGAAGAACAGAGTCGAGCCCCATACGCGAGTGCCGACGTAAAGACCATCGCAAAAACATCGGTCTCGGTACACCACTGAGCACACCAAGAAGTGCGCCGTTGCGCAACTCCGTCATAACTCCCGCCCATCCTCTTTCACGCGTCTAATTCAAATAGATGATTTTCGAATACTATCTTTTCTCCATTGTATTCAATCGATCGAATTATTGCATTTGAGAATATCGACGCGACAAAATGTTCTTTGCTCTTTCGAATGAAAAATTAGATAGGAAAATTAATATCGCTTCTTTCTGTTTAGTTTGAACCGCGAGACAAAATCTTCTCAACGGGAAGATGAACTTTTACAAGCAATTAAAAATATTCTTGCATATCATCAAAGCGAACTATTCTTATTTAGGAACATTTGAATACAGAGAAATGCACCTAGTTTTTCTCAGTCTTTTAACATGATAAAAACTACATTATTCAAACGAATATATAAACGCGAATTTCGTAATAAATTCGAGAATATGGTATTTTTAATAGATAACAATTTTTTTTTTTTGCATCAGAGACAGACAAGAACAGTGTAGACGTTCGTGTTTTGTTATCCCTGCCTTCTCTTCTTTATATTATTCTCTCGTTCCAGTAACGTTCTTTTCACCCGACTGTTTATCCGCGATTACTGGCAAGGAAGAAGACTTCTTCGCCATGTCGACGTCGTCATTGTAAATAGACGATTGTCTGTCGTAAGAAGAGGCCCGCTGATCCTAAGGGCGGCTTGCTCGAAGACGTCGAGTCGATACGCAGCGTCGTATTTCATGCATTTTTCGGAAGTGCTTTCGTTCCACGAAATTCTGCACTCTTTTCTTTTAAATGAACTTCCTTCGAACGTCGTGCCACATTTTTCTCGCTTTATTCATCTACTCGTCCATACATACTAGTTACTTTCTCACTTTGTTTCACTCTTTCATCTTGTCTCTCACTCTCTCTCCCTCTCTCTCTCTCTCTCACGTTCACGCTTTCTCTCTCACTCTCTCTCTCTCTCTTTCTCTCGCCCTCCCTCTCCCTCTCTCTCATTCTTTCTCGCTTTCATAAGACGTTCACGCTTTCTCTCTCACTCTCTCTCTCTCTTTCTCTCGCCCTCCCTCTCCCTCTCTCTCATTCTTTCTCGCTTTCATAAGGATATCTTGGGACTATGCGCCCGATGCAAATTTCAATTCTCTCTGATGAACGCACGAACGTATTCGAATGATTCTGCGAATCCACTGTGAACTAAACAATGATACAAAATTGAAAAATAACATATCGCTCACAAGAATTTTTTCCCTTGTGCAGCGACGCTCGGAATGGTGTCACTATGTTAAGTGTCGCATTGTTAAATTTTGGTATAATTATTTGATGCTATAAGTGCAATAAGACTACTTTTTAAATGTTTCTACAGATAAGGTTAAGTTTCTACATTATAATTTCATACAAACGAATCAAAGTCTGCAATCAACAATAATGCTATTTGTTTAATTGCAAGATAGTGTAATCTAAATATGTTACAATTTGGTCTCAAACATTACAATTTCACTATTATTGCATAAAAATTGATCAAATTTTTTTTTCAATTTTCGACACCATTTCGGGAGTCCTGACTTAATTTGCACCTTTAATTTGTGCGATTAGTCACCGAGAGGATGGAAATCTGGATGGGCTCACGGTATGAGTGTTTGCTTTATCAAGCATTCAGTGAGCAAGATATATAGCAGAAACCCAAGAGTTAAATATTTCCAGATTTCTGATCAATTTATTTAAATGCTTAATAGGGTGTACATGTACAAGGGAAGAAGTATGGACAGACAAGAGTTGGTTTGTTTCCTTACCTAGGTAGATTAGTAATATCCGTGGTGACTTCTATCGGTGTATCGTTCGTCGGAGAACGGTAAAACACACACCCCGAAAATTATATCGATATAAAACACACGTTTCTTTCCTTTAACCGAATAATTTTTAAAAGAAACTGCACGATTACTTTCGATGTATCGCTCTATTCAAAAAAAAGTACTCGACTCTATTTTACCGTACGGCACTAGCTTTCAGACATTTCATACGTACGATTTAATTAATACTTTATCGAAGATTACCTGCTGAATCTTCTTAATATAGGAAATAAATCGATGCTGAAAGAGATGATCCTAATGTCTTCGTTCTTCTAACGTGATGTTAATTATCGAGGCAAGCACGGGAGTTCCGCTCGATCCACTTCCACGTGGGTCGATTGATACGGGTTTTCTTTTACCTTCTATAATACTCTAATAACTTTTAGGAAAGTAGTATAGGGTTCTAATCGTATACTATAAACTAAAATAATATGGCTGAAAGAAACTGCGAGTTAATGAAATAAATAAGAAATCTATGCAAATGTTGTCAAATCACGTAAAACATTAATGTTCGCGTAATATATAAAGTATATAAGTATATAGTTTGCTCGTGTTTCTCCTGGAGCCAACCACCTGCAAACTCAATATTAAGAAGTTAGTAATAGCATTTACAGTGAAAGAAACTAATGTTCAAAAACCAGTTATTTCAAGTTAATCAAGTTAGTAATATTCCTGCTTTCCTAACTTTTATAATATTCATACTTCTTTATAATAAATACTTGTAAAAGTAATGCTACAATTTTATCTAGAATGTTACTGATATACCACACATAAGAAAAATGCAGTAAAATATTTGATATCATTTCTTATACCTTTTTCATATTTTATAAAATAATAGTGTGTTGGAAAGCAAAAAAGGTGCTACAACATATATATTTATAAATTTGTTTAATATGAATCTTATATGATTAAATATAATTTAAATAAATTTAATCTACTCCTGTTGAA
>NW_017100145.1:352589-364751 GCF_001263275.1 Habropoda laboriosa
CATAATACTTGCAAAGAGAAATTTTTAAATATAATATTTGAGACACTGGGTAATACTTACGTTTTGGTTTTGGTGGTATTAATTTGATGCCTCCTTTCTTCTCTTCACTTGGAGGTGTAGTTGGTGAATCCAATGACAACTTAGCTCGTTTTTCTGCTGTTGGAATAGCTTCCCTCAGTGGAGATGGCCTTTTCAAAACTGGTAATTTTTGAGGTATGACCTTTTTATCAATTATAGGATTTGGTTTCTTTGCTGATCTGGGTGGTGGAGGTTTTACTTCCTCCTCCAAACCTGTTGATCTGAATTTAGAGTTAAATGTTTTCACAGTCTTTGGCCGTGTTGTAGCATCCTGAGAATTCTTCCTACTCTCAATGGAAATAGAAATGTTCTTCTTCTCTGGCATTCCAATAACTTTCTTTGAATCAGTCTTATTTTCTTTCGAACTATCCCGAGAGTCCGTCGACGACTTTCTTACAGCTGCATCGCCTGACTTTTCTTCTTCTGCTTTCTTTTTGGGTATTTTTCCCAATTTTGAACTCAGTGCTTGCCCTTGGACCTTTTCCAAAGTTGCTTTATCCTTTTCAGCCTGGTCCTTCTTCTGTTTTTCTTTTTCTCGTTCTTTATCCGATTTACTTTTACTAGAACTATGTTTACTGGATGAGTTAGATGAATGGTGCTTTTCCTTGTCCTTGGAAGACTTGTCCTTGGAACTAGAACTTTTTGAACTACTGCTAGAACTAGAACGATGACTACTAGATTTGTAAGATGTGGAACTAGAACGATGTGAACTGGAACTTGAGGTATGTTTAGAAGAACTTTTGGAGGATGAAGATGAACTGTGATGACTTTTTTTATCTGAACTAGTAGATTTTTTCTCATCCTTCTTAGAAGAGTCCCGATTTTCCTTATTACTAGATTTACTACTTTCACTACTAACATTATCTTTAAGATCTTTAATGTCTTTATTTTCTTTATTTTTAACTTCCACATCAGGAATATCTGTGAAATCTACTACAGTCTGTTTCACTTCACTTGAAACCTGGTCTAAGTTTTCAGATTGTGCAATGTCTGTTTCACAATCTTGACCACTGACTACACCATCACTAAATTCTGCAGATACTGCTTCCTCAGGAGTTTGCTTCACAGGAAGAGTATCATCCACAACATCTCCATTGACCTCTACATTTGTACTATTCGTATTCAAAACACTATTAATATTTGCAGCATCTGTCTCCACTTTTGTAAGAATCTGTTTGCCTTCACGAATTGTAATTTTATACACAGGAACTGGAGATTGTGAAGATGTAGATACCACAACAAAAGCTGGCTTTTTTGATTGCTGTGATGATAATTGCTGTTGTATTTGCACCTGCTGTGGCTTACTAACAACTTGCAATTGTAAAGGTTGTATAGTTGCCCTCTCTTGTAGTTGCTGTTGTTCTTGCGATTGTTGTTGCTGCTGCTGTTGTTGAATGTGAGATACTGCAATAGTTGATGTGGAGTTTGGAATAAATTGCAAATCTTGCACCTGAACTGTTGCATTTTCTGAACCATCAGAAACTTGTTGAATACCACAATGTATGGAATACTGTTGCTGTTGCTGATGTGTTGACTGAGATACCAAACTCTGCCCTAGAGTTCCAGTACTTTGTACTGGAATAGTCATGATTTGAGCTGGCACAGAATTTGGTGCAGCTTCTCCTTTCACTATTTTTAACCACTGTTCAACCAATCGACTAGCTAACACTCTTACACCTTGATGACTCCCTTCTTTAGATAGACCTTTTATTAATTTTGGGCAATTGTTACTTTTTAACCTTTCAATATCTACTGGGCATAACAATAAAAGTTCTAAAAGTTCTTGAATAAGAGCCCAATTTTTTGCAAGAATACCATCAGTAAGCCACATATGAATGAGATTCCAACCTCCAGCACCCATAAATCTAAACAAAAAAAATAATAAATTGTTCAAATTGAAAGCTGTTTCATTATAAAATTTTTACTTTAAGAATATATTAATTTTTTAACAAAATATTTTTTCTTAATTTAAGTTATTTTGTGAGACCTGCATCAATAAAGTATAGGTTATCAGTGAAACCATCCAGTGGTTCAAAGTTCTTATTTTTTTACTCTAGTATATATTTTATATCTCACATGATTATATGAAACATGTGCATACCAGTATGCACGACAAAATTTTAATTTTCATGTAAACATTTAACCAATTGCACTATTTTGTAATGAATATTAGATAATTTGAAGAAAAACAAGTGTATACTCACTGGCTAAGTAAATCGGTATCTGTAGTTTTTAGTATTTGTATGTAAATGCATTTTGAAACAAGTTTCTTTGAAAACTTTGTCATTAAATTAGCCAATCGATGAACTTCCTCTTTACTTTTAATACCTCCAGTTGGCCCCAGTAAAACACTAAGACATTTCAATAAGGATAGAGGATCTATACGTGGCTGAAAAAGCACATGCAAAATATTACACTCCTTAAATTTTTGAAAGATTATGTATATAGGTATAAAAAACTAAATGCAATTGTTAAAATTGACAATTCTACAGAAGTCAACCTTCCATTACTTTCAAAAAAAAAGAAAAAAATAAAAACTTTTCTTCAAACACACATTACTTCACACAAATTTTTAACATAGATTATCATTACTGCATTAATAATAAATTATACGTTACAATAAAATATCATCAAATTAATACATAACAATTCTAACAATATAAAAAAAGGATATTAAATAAGCACGCAAATACAAAAGCGCTAAGATCATTTACCTTCCCCATTTTGTTACTCAATATGAGTATTATTAATACATATTACATTAGTTTCATAAAAGCTCTCATTGTACTACCTAAACGTTCGTACGATCATTAAAAGTTGGCGACGCCAGAAATAGGATACGAGGTCATATGAACGAAGGTTATTGATCCTACCGCTTTCCCCTTCCAATTTACCAATCGTAATTTGTCGTACATGGCGCCCTCTCTCAAGAAATTTACGAAGTAAAAGGAAAATAACTGATTCTAATAAATAACTTGACTTACCATTTTGATGATATTCTTGATGATTTAACGCATATTGAAGTACAAACATAGGATCATGACGTAAATCTGTAATAAAACACAAAGATATTTTTTTTCTTCAATGAGCAAACGTAACGATCTTCTTCAAGGCTAAGCGTACACGTACACCGCCATATTGTTGGAAATTTTCACGAACGTAAAACATAGCTAACGAAATTTCCTATTTACGGGTATATAATTACTTTATAAAAGATTATTACCTACACCTAAATATATTTTCACCGATAATTATTTGCAAATACAAAAGTCTTGAGATACTTTGCTATCCTCATTGCCCTTTCATCGTATTATACAAATCTACCTCACGAATCGGAAATGCCAATTCAAATGATTTCTGTACCGAATATTTTCTATTTGAATTATGTTTTCAATATTTTTTTCATTCCCTGATAAGAGGTAACTTTAAATACTGAAATTAAGCAACAAAATCTACAAATAGGAAAACTATCAATGTGAAATGCAAGCTCCTCGGTCAACGGCGATCACTCGATGGTCAACTGGCGGATCTCCTTCTGCGCAATACTTCCGCGCATATCCCACCCAGAATGGTTACACAACCAACCAATCGCGTTTCGAATCCCCTTTAACGTCGACCAATAATTGTAGCGACCCCATCCCATCACTTGACATCACCGAGTAATTTCTATTTATAGCACACTATGATTGTCCATTTGTGCTACATTAGAATTTTGCCAAAATTGTAAATTTTCTTAAGCTTATCCAACCACTAACACTTTTAATAACGCTTCAATAATATTCAATTATCACTCGTGCAAGTTTAAAATATAACAGATATCTTTCATGCAATTTCTATCATAAATATTCGAAAGTCCCAACAATATGTTATGAACTTGCATCACTAGTACATTATTTCACCTTGCTTTAAGTCTCAAATATTTTTATATTAATTTTCTTCTATTTTTATTATAACCATTATCAACTATGCTTAAAATTGTATGGTAATAATCTAATGAGTAAGAAAACTGTATGAGACTTTACTAGTTGTTTCAAATTAAAAGTTGTTGAAAAAATATACTTCGGCTTTTTTGAACGACAGAAAAGCCACTCACATTTGATTAACAATTAAATCCTTTTTATGGAAAATAAATGTTCACAGCAGTGTATAAGAAATTTAGCATTTCCTATACACAAAAACGATGTGGCCCTATGCTTTGATGAAAATAGGCTACGCATCGGCAAACGCTATAAAATTGTCCAAAATCCGCAAATATCTTCTTGTTGATCTGTCATCTGCAATCAAACATTGTTTAAATTTTACTTTTATTACCTGAATGTTGATTTTCTTGTGATATCTTGTTGAACAATTCCAAAATTTACTTTTAACTGGAGTAAAATTATTCTCACCTAACTACGTAGAAGCTGCTGTTACGCCCGAACCGGAAATGTTCTATTTTCCCTAAGTGAATCAAGCGTAAGATTATTTTGTTCGTCAAATTATATCAAGATCATAAGTAATACAACATAAAATACAAAAAATACTTAATCTAATTAGAGTTAATTATTAAACTGTATATAACATTTATGTCTAATAATGTATTTAATTTACTATTTGACTAGTTTCCGCCACAAAATTATAAGTAGACTTTAGTCAAATCAATCTCTTCTATGAACAAGTTATAATAATAAAAATAAGTAAAAATTTATTTTCTAGCATTAGTAACTGATATTAAATAAATATGCTTTAAATGTTATAAAAGAATTAAGATAAACAAGTACGAAAATATGTAATAAAATTTTATTATAAGATTCAATTAGTAGTTTTATAAATAGCGAAATAATCATCAACGTTTATTACGTTTAAGTGTTTCATGTTCATGTAGAAGAATTCCGGTTTTTGCTTGCATTGCATAAACGTTGGATAGTATCATTTGCAGAATAATTGTCAGAAAAATAATTCTAAGTGTAAAGTAATGCCTTTGATATTAAATAAATTGCAGTTAGCTGCATCACTTTTTCGATCCAATTTAACTCCAAAAGTAAGAATTACTAAGGTAATCATTGTCGACAGTGATGTAATACTTTATAATATTGTTAGGTTATACCGTTGAAATTTTTACATCTTACATTTATACAACATGATGAAGCGCAAGATGAAAAAAGAGCAAATGTAGCAGTTCCTTCTTCAAAAGATAGAACTAAAATTATTCCTGTAGAGATTAGTATGAAATATTTAAAAAGTAAAGGTTTGTACTTACATAATGTAATCTTTATTTTAGTACAATTTTTATCATATTTATATCTTATATTAGCTTATAAAGAAACTTACGGGAACGATCCTGTTTGGAAACAGTATAGGCGAAATTACAAGGGTAATATTTTGCCAAGAAAAACACGAGCAACATGTATTGTATGTATTTTTAAATATACATAAATGTTTTCATCTATACAAGTATCAAAATAATTTTATACATCTTTTAGAGAGGTGGATTAATTGCTACTGGTAGTCCATGTCCAATATGCAGGGATGAATATTTAATTCTTGATTATCATAATATTGATTTATTAAGACAATTTATTTCTCAATATGATGGACAAATTTTACATTATAAGTAAGTTTAATTTTCATAGATACAGAAAAAATATAAATCACTTATGTAATCACTATTCTTTATTTTACTTGCAGTTTCACTGGGCTTTGTCAGAAGGCTTACAAAGATTTATGTGTTGCAATAATAAAAGCAAAAGAATATGGTATACTTACATATGATGTTCCCTTCAGATATTATGATTATGTAGAATGGAAAAATTAATGCATTAAATTTACCTTGTATTTAAACATTTACATTTAAAAAATAAATCATACAATATGGATAAAGAAGAAATAAACTGTACATTTGCAATAGTAGGAGGTGGTATTGCAGGAGTATCCTGTGCAGAAAGTATAGCTTTTCTTGCCCCAGAGGAAGAAATCATCCTTATTAGTGCAAGTCCTTTAATAAAAGCAGTTAGAAATATAATTCCCCTTGGTAAAACATTAATGCAATTTGATATAGAAGAGAAGGAAACAATACTTTTGACAGAAGCATATAATTCATTAAAAATTATTAATGATTCTGTAGTAAGAGTAAATGTTTTAAATAAACAAGTGGAAACTCAAAATGGAAAAATTATAAACTATAAAATGCTATGTCTTTGTAATGGTGCTAGACCAAAACTTATAGCTGAACATAATAACTTTGTACTAGGAATAAGAGATACAGAATCTGTCCTTCAGTTTTCTAACAAAATAAAAAATTCAAAACGAATTATAATAGTTGGAAATGGAGGTATTGCTACTGAAATTGTACATGAAGTGGATGGTGTTGAAATGATATGGGTAATTAAGGATAAACATATTTCTGCAACATTTGTTGATCCTGGAGCTGCAGAATTTTTTATAGATAAAGTATATAAAACTGATACATCTGCAAATACCGATGTAAATGCTCCTACTAAAAGAATGAGGTATGTAGTATCCGACCTTGCACCTGTAAAAGGTGGAGCAGCTTTAGGTCCAGATTGGCATAACAGTTTTGATGTAAAAGGTGATTTTCTTAAATGTGCTAAAGTACAAGTGGAATATGAATGTGAAATACTTAAAATTCTTAATGAATTAGAAGAAAAAGAATTTGATCCTATGCAAGAGTGGTCTACATATGTTGAATTAACAAATGGGAAAATTATTGGTTGTGATTTTATTGTATCAGCAACAGGTGTAATACCAAATTCCAATATAACAGGTTTAGAAGATCTAAAAAAAGGAGAAGATGGAGGACTGCTAGTAGATTGGAAACTGGAAACTTCAGAACAAGATATTTATGCTGCTGGAGATGTATGCAGTGCTGGTTGGGAATTAGCAAAACATTGGTTTCAAATGAGATTGTGGACTCAAGCATATCAGATGGGACGATATGTAGCAAAATCAATGGTGTCTAAATTAAGAAATGAAGAATTCCTACAAGACTTTTGTTTTGAACTTTTTACTCATGTAACTAAGTTTTTTGGTTACAAAGTGGTTTTACTTGGTTTGTGTAATGGACAAAAATTAGAAAACAATTATGAGATATTGTTACGAATGACTAAAGGACAAGAATATATAAAACTTATACTAAAAGATGGCAGAATGCAAGGAGCAGTATTGATTGGAGATACTGATTTGGAAGAAATGTGTGAGAATTTAATACTTAATCAATTGGATTTAAGTATTTATGGGGAAGACTTATTAAATCCTGATATTGATATCGAGGATTATTTTGATTAATTGTATATAAAAGTTAAATTTAACAAAACATAGTACATTGTATTAGTTTAGTACTAATAATCAAATATACTTTATTCAGTATAAAACGCTTATTTAAGTTGTGTTTTTGAATAATATTATTATAATTTTACAGATCTTGTTTAAATTTAAGTGACGTTTATATAGTAGTATTTTACGTAGATATACATATACAAATATCACATAACACCTTATGAGTAATAAGAAATAAAATGGTACAATTACTTATAAGTGTAACTAAACATATTTCTTTGCTCCATTTTAAGTCTCTTTCTAAGTAACTATCTTATTTAATTACGTAGTATTTTTACTACGTTAACTCATTTTTTAATTTACCTGTAAATCTTACACTTTTCTTATCCAAACCTTTAGCATTATTACGTAACGTAGATTTTGTTGGTGAAGCAAATTTTATATTGCAATTTCCAGGAAATGTATTTATATTGTCAGAGTTTTCACTTACAGTACTACTGTGATTCAGAGTAGAAGTCACGCTTTCATTTGTGTATTTACTTAAGTCTTTCACTTCTAAACTATCACGCAAACTATTAATGATGGTTTGCATACTATTAAGGGATTCTGTGAGTGTTTGTATTCCACTATTTCTACCGCATAATTTGCGTAAAGTTTTTGTAGCAAGTTCTATTTGAATAAGGCAAGTATTTATAGTTTCTTGATCCTTAGAAATATCAAGCGTTTGATTAAACGTGCTTCCAAGTACAGAAGTATCTAATGTAAGCTGTTGTAAACTTTCATTTAAATGTTTTTTCACTGGTGTCATATTTATCGAAATTCGACTACTATTTAAGGAATCCTCGAAAGTTTCCGTATTTTCATAGGGTTCCCAAACCTCATCTGTTGTGCATAACTCTTTTATTGAATCTTCTATATCGTAATCTCGTAAACGATGAACCCAATCTAAAAATCGCATTGGTTGCCATAGTGTTTCTTTCATGCTGTCTTTGTTACGTATACGAATTACTGGTTGCAAAGTTTTATTAACAATTACTTGCTGTTGATCAAATTCCTAAAATGTAACAATTAATTACACAATTATATAAAAGATATATGTTTTAGAGCATGATTTATATGAAAGGTACATACATAATTAATGCCGACTTCTCTACATCGTTCGGTAGCTTCTTTTACCAAAAGTTGCATTTCATGTAAACTAATACCACCACCACTTATTGCATCTTTGCTAGCTTTCATTTTGAGAGCGAATTCCGCATCTGCTGTCTGCTCGTTTAAAATATTTTCCAGTTCTTGTAAAAAATTAGATTTATACGGCGCAACATTAATTTTCTTTTGGTCCAATTGTATTTGCTTTAATTTATTATTGGTTTCAACTTCATTTTCAAGCAATTCTTTTTCCAGTTCTAATTCTTTCTTCTTTTGACAAATTTGTTCTAATGCGACTTTTTGTTCCTCAACCGTAAAACCAAGAATTTCAATTTTGCGTTCATACGATAATTTTTGAGATCCTAATTGCATCTCAACTTCTCGCTTCGCATTTTCTAATTCTTTTACTGCTTTCTGTTTACTTTCTTCCAGTTCTGCTCTTAATCTATGTTAAATAAAAACTAATATTAAGTACATTTTATCGTGAACATTCGTCGAATGAAGAAAATTATTGCAAATACATACTTCCCTTCTTGTACTTTCAGGATTTCTTGATAAGCAAATTCGTAGTCTATAGCTTGCGTTGAAATTTGTATGTTACTATGCTCATCGTGCGGATTTGAGACTTTAAAATAATGATTGCCACCAATTACTAATCGATCACCATGTTTCAAAGTAACTTTCCCAGTTACCACCTATAATATGATAAATCATTTTTTTTTTTAAGTAATAATAAAAACAAAATAATAACATAAATATCAAATATATCGTATACCTCTCCATTAACGTACGTATCTCCCTCCATTTCTGACGACAACATAAGTTTTCCATTATTGTTTTCAATAGTACTGTTAAATACATAAAAAGAAAAACATAAATTAGACAGATATATCAGCGAAAATAATTCTAGTTATATCTTGCATATCTGTTTATCAAAACGTAAGCGTTTTTAAGTATGATGGAAGTGCAACATATCGAATCGTGACGATCGATTAGCGAACAACCACATCATACACCTAAAATTAAATCACACAGGAAATCGTCATGCAGATTCTTAAAACAACAATATTGGATTAATGAAAACGTTACTCTTGACAATATGAGAAAAGCAGGGCAATGAACATGCATCGGTAAGAAATAGGTAATGGTGGTAAACAGAGATGGACAGAGGATAACATTTTCCTGCACCGCAATCGACAAAGCAGCAAGCTGTAAATCAACCAGGCAATGGAGAAGAAGATGAACAGAAGTGAAAAAAACGTGGATAAGTCCATGGAACGTATCATCCCTTCAAACCACCGAAGTGCAAACGACCCATAAACTAACCAGTGTAAAGGCCTAACCAGCGGTCCATCCAACATGATATCCAAATGTTCGGAAGAGTTGTGACAACCGGAATTTTTTCCAATTCGAACCAATCCCGGAGGAATGATATACAAAAGCGTACCGGACAACATTGGATCGGCCGCGAGATTTATAAGACACGGTTGTTTATCCTTCTCGTGAAAATCGAGCTCGATAGCGATACCACAGCGACGTAAGTATTTCAACTCAGAATTCTTCTTCTCCTCGGTATCCCGTAATTTCGTTTGCCAGGTCCTGAAATTTACAACAGCTGAATATTTTTCAATCTTCACGTTTGGTGAACAGCGCTTATCCTTCGATCCGTTTCCAGAAAAATCTACTAATCTAATTTCTTCGTAAAATAATCATTATAATTGTGAATCATAGAAAATCGTGGAACGTTTCGAATGGAAACTTACATTTGAGTTGTCGCTAATTGTTCCTCGGTTTTTTTCAATTGATCCTTCAGCTTATCGATTTCTTCCTGTTTCTGCTTAATTTTAACGTTACTTTCGTTAACCGGTCCGATAGAATCGAGAAGACACCGCGGAGATATGCCAAGTTTCTTCTCGTATCCTTCGCGAACGCAACGCAACCGCAGCACTTCCGCTTTCAATTCTCTGATAGAAAAATCATAATTACCCTTAACGTTAAAATTCACAGGTTAAAGCTTGTTAAAAATTAAAGTTGCACTCGTAATATGCACGATAGTGTGTTTCTTTTGTTTCCCTATCTCAAACTGTGAGAACGTAAATTTGCTTGGAAACATTTGAATTTCATTTAATGAAGAAAGTGGAAACGTGAAATAACACGGGAGTTTTATCGTGTTCGTACAAATCAACGTTCTTCGTTTGTACAAAACCATTATACAACCATTACCGAATTAATTTCTCGTGTGGATCTTCATTGATTCGAATACGATTAACGATAGCTCGAGCTTGACAAGCGTATCGAAGTGTTGCAAGCGTCTCCTCTAAGTGTATATTGGCTGGTGACACTGTTCCAAGCATTGCAGTTCTTGAATTTCCTCCGAGACTTTCCTAATGGATTAAAAGAAAAGAAATAAGAAAATGAAGTAATACATTTTTTTCTTCTTTTAATTCAAATACAGAAAAATCTGGAGTTGTTGAAGTGTATACATAATTAATTACACAAAATGTGCATGTCAAATTACATCGAAATATCTTCATTAACATTATCTTTATTTATATGATAACACGTGACGTGCGTGGTTAGTTTCGCATTTTAGATTTCACGAGGTTTTATCTAACTTATAATCTAGATTTTTTAGTATCTTGTGTGATAAGATAATGTTGGTCCGAAAAAGAACGATCACAAGTTTAATCTTGTACGAATGATGTACTCGTTCTGTTATCGATCACACCTTGACGTATATTTCTTAAACGTTATCCTGATATAATTAATAAACCCATAAGACATCAAATAGAACATGAAATTCCTTGCTAAATTATGTAAAGAGAGGTATGTAAAGTAGAGGTTTACAGGTAAAGTCAACGTTCAACATTGGAAAAAACCTTCTTCACCTTTGCCTTCGCTTCATTTTTTTCTTCCTTGTCTAACAGAATTCTCGATTATCTCCGAACGCGTTAAAAATCAACAGATCTCAACGCGATATTTCATTACCATTAAGGACAGAACTTGTTGAAACAATAAAACGATAAAATTTCAAATACTTCGCAATCCCTAATCGTTGGAGTGCGTGCTTTCGAAAATCTTCTTCTAAAGCACTTTTTCTCTCTTTTCTTCTTTTATTTTTTTTTTTTTTTAATCGTACCCGGTTATTGATTGAGACACTTGAACTGTACTCCACGGGAGATTTTAATCCGGATATAATCATCAATTGATTCCGGCGACAAAGAAAACGTACGAGATAAGATATCGAAATCAGGGTATCATGAATAATTCATCTGTTTTTTTTTTATTTATGTTTTATTAAGTTCGAAAAAAATTAATTGCTTCTTTTTAAGTACGTTATGTATTTTTGCACACGGTCCAATGTAACGTTTGCGTTTTTATTACACTTTATAATCCTACTGGTGTTGTTATCAGTTAACCGAGCTTATATTTATTTTCTTTTTCCCTCCATAGTTAAGGTTATTTGAAAACAAAAAAAAATGCCCGTGATATACGATTGCTTCGTACAGAAATACCACGTGCTCGTACATAATGTATCCGTTCCATTCGATTACATAACAAATCTCGCTGTAAAATATAACATATCATCTGGTGATTATTAAACTATTTAGTACTTGCAAAATATCAATATTACGGCAAGCTTTGGGCTGTCTCTGAAAT
>NW_017100145.1:364855-370118 GCF_001263275.1 Habropoda laboriosa
AAATAGCTTTATTAGATTTTTCTTTATCTCGTTAAATGCCAGATGATAAACAAGCAAATTATCGCTAAGACTTGCACTTATATACCAGATGCGCTTATATCATGGGATAATTATTATCAGAGGTTAGCTTTTTATGTTTTCAACAAGATATTCGAGATAGACATGCATCTGCGTCGTATCGTAAAATAGGAAATAAACAAATAATTCTTATTGTGCACGTAGTGTGCGTTGTTAAGTGTCTAGCCTAACGGTACTTACTTGCTAATAATAGCATTTATAAATTGTGTATTTATAAGCAATGTTGTTATTTATCTTTTACAAATTACTCTTCAAGAATATATATATATATACATATACATATATACATATGTATAACGTAACCTATTCCTAGGAAAGAAAATTGATAAAATAAAGTGGATAGATAAAAAGAAAAACATATTTCAACGGTTACGTAAACAAACACCTTGGCCAAGAAACAGAGCACGTCGAAATTACAGTGAAAAAAACAGTATAAAAAAAATTAGAGGGTCAACACCATAAAGGGATAAGCGCGGGAAATGCGTTGCAGAGTCATAAAATCTGTGAGAAATTCGCGAAGGTGATTGGTGGAAAAGGATGGGCAAAGCGGTGTGTTGCAGGGCGTGCGGTAACAGCGGGGAGGAGTGGAAACACAAGAAGCAATGGAGAGGGAAAAACCGACTCATAAACATTGCTTGCACAGCGTCCGCACTCCTTTAGTTCAAAGCAAAACATCGTAGCAATTGAAGCACAACGTGATCTCAGTTTTTTACCAGTCGTTTCTATTCCCTTTTTGTTTTTATTTTTCTTTCTGTTCACCCGTTTCATTTCCTTTTTCTTTCTTTCGAACAATGTGTAACGCCGAGAAATCCTCGATCGTTTATCAATAAATTGTTCCCAAACACCGGTGAAAGAGAGAAGCAACGAAAAAGCAAGAACAATTACTTACTGGTGAAACAAATTTTCGCTCGGTTTTCGAAAATTCGCTAAGCTTCGCGATCATTCGATCGGTTTCTTTCCAAAAGAAGAGAAGAATTAGAAGAAGCATTTCAAGTCAGACAAAGAGAATCGCTTGTCCGTCGAGCACGGATTGAGACGTACCTCAAGGCAAATCAGAGTCGACTGAGACGACTGAAAAGGAATAAGAACGACGTTGAAGTCGTGAAAACGCGAATAAATTTTCACGAAAGGAAAATAGAGACGTAGAGTCTAATTATTCCGGCGGGAGACCTCGTGGCAGCTGCGCGATGGATCTGGTTTACGTTCCCGAAGTCATGACCTACGGTTTTTTCAGAGCTCCTCAATACCGTGATTACGAGCAGCCGTGGAATGAAAACTACTTTAATTGTGGTACGTTTTCGAATAGTAATTTGAATAGATTACATTTATATAATTCATCAGTTTACAGTAATCCAGATAATGTGTTTATTAGTAAAAAGAAAATAACATATTGAGACGATTTGTGATTATCAATTCTCGTAATCGTACTTGGTGAATTTAATCAAGTTCACAGTTGACCTTGCGAACACGATAAAAACTTTTCTGTTTTCTTTTCCTTTTTTAATTCAATAGTTTAACGGTACTGGCCTTCTCTGTAGACATATTTGAATAATATTTACATTTGACGAAGACTAGTATCGTTTTACACGTTTAAGGAAATTAACATCGTTTACTGGTATATCGTAAATTAAGTTCCCCCCATTATATTCCGTTCACACGGTATCGCCAACGTGCATAGGATACTAATTATGTATATCTATGTAGACGCGTTATCACTTTTGTTGCTTACTTTTCGTATTTTGTAAAAATATTCCTAAACGAAAATACACGATAAAATGCTGACCTGTTTACACTAAATGAAATTTCAGTTTATCAATGCTGTAAGATGATTTTAACGAATAGTGAGATATATCGAGATAAATAATCAAAAATTTGACTGATTGAACAAATTTCATCCAATTAAAGTTCAAGTATTGAATAATGAATAATCGATCGTGTGAACTCGTTTATCGATGCCTTGAGGATCGTGTTATTCTAATTGTTATGGTCATCGCAAATTACGATTATCGTCGTAGCCTTAAATCATGCACTTTACAGGTGTCTAGAGGCACTCTACTTAATTTAGAAACCGCTAAAGTGAAATCTGATTGCTTTCCTAGCTAGTTCAATGTTTAATTAGTGGCTATTCATGCTTCCTGTAATACCTCTTACAACAAAGTCGTCTATTTAAAAATCGACTCATGAATCCTAGGTTCTCGCCCTCTTGGCTTTAACGCTTGATGAGTCATATTGTTTATCATTTATAAATTGCCATTCAGTGAATAGGTTAGTAACTTTCTTTCGAAAATTTTTCGCGTCACCACCTGTAGTGGTACACGTGACACGGAACGTGTTAAGAAATATAAATACTACAAAAAGCAAAAGGAATATGTAAGTCTAAAAAAATACGGTTTTTTTTCTTTCATGTGCAGGCGCGCAAAATCAAAGATGAATTAAAATGATAATCAATTAGATTTTGGTCAGGATGAGGTTAATTTTCATATTTTCTTATCAATGCCCGTGACACACGTACGAGAATAACTCTCAGGTATTTCTGTGCAACGTAGTTGCCCCACCCTTTGCATTATTGCCGGGGGAACTGGTTGTTCGTAGCCAGTCCTCTGCATTACTTATCATACATTATACACTAAAATGACGATTATTAAGATTGGAAAAACATCAATGCACAGAAATTGTAATGCAAAAATATTCTATACTTCGGTGAAAAAAAAAAAGATACTGTTATCATAGAACATAGTTTAGTAGCATAGTTATGCAGCGTGTTAACAAGAGCTTCGTATAGGATCGCGGAAAGTAAACAATTTCGAAGATTGTGTGTTTTTCTTGGAAAGGTGCATGATCAAAAAGCACACAGCATCGAAAACAAGCTGAATCGGGTGAACATTGCAAAACATGTTTACAATTACGAATACGACGGATTTTGTAATTTAATATGCAAATGATCAATTTCATAATAATAGAGGTACAGTCGCTTCTATATAGTTATACACCGTGTGTCGTTATTTATAATTTACTACGGCTTGTTATCGAATGAAAGACTAGTACACATATGTATTTATATACGTAGGTGAAAAGGCACAACAGAGATCTAAAAATATATTTCGTGACCAGCATGACACATTAACGAGAATAAATAGAGTTAAGAAGATCACGTAATAAAGGGTATAGTGAATGAATTGCAATCATACTTTTATCTCAATATGTATTTGTAGATTCCACGGCTGCATATACATATATATGTATATGTATAGAAAAATGTTCTACTCTTTGTATAAAACCCGCGATAATTGATTTCGAAATGTTTCAATCGCCCGTTTGAAAACCGGAATTTCAACTCGACAATTCACAGTACTTCTGCGTGCAAAGCTATTTCTTCGCAGCTGGTTTACGAAAGGTCTAATTGTGAATAGGAATGATTCGTGTGTGAACACAGATTTTAGTATAGATTTAATTCGCTTGAAATTATATCGGATACTGTATCGATATTACGCTAAAAATAATTTAAATAATAGCAAAAAATTCTATAATAGTTTTATCTTATAAAAATAATTTATTGTTTTTCGAAAAATTAGGACCTTGATTATAAAATCTTTAATTACGGGACAGTGTTATTTTTAATATGATAATACATATATGCTTTCCACCATGAGAGGCTTCACGGAAATGTATTTACGTATGATAAAAAGGACATGGTAAGAAATGCACGAAGGGTACGTGCAACGTATCACGTTACTTCATTCAGCGAATAGCGGCCATGAGATATCTTTCGGTCAAGAAACGATGAGTTAAAAGCACGACGAGCTATGTCAGAGAACTGACTACGTGCAGCAACGCACGATAATGCCTTTCGAAAGCATTTTGAACCTTGTCCAGTATTAACGATGAAAGAAGCCTTCAAGGTGAAGAAACAAATGATTAAAGCACTCCAAAAAATTCAGGAGACAAATTCAGTCATGATAAATAAAATATTGTCTATTTAATAAATATTTAAAAATTTTGAAAAACAATAATGCATTATCGGTCGATAAATATCGTTTAAAAATTGTATATCTTCTTGATTATAAAGAATATAGTGCTTTAAATATAATAGCAACATAAAAGCATTTTTGTTGATTAGATAAATTAATAGAAAATAGGTTACAAAGAAAAAATAAAATTATTTTTCCAGGAAAATCAACACAAATGCATTCTCAACGATTGTCACAACAACATCATGAGCAAAAGCTACTTTCGAAAGAGAATTGTTACTTATGCAGAGAAAATAAAAGAAGAAGTCTAGCAGCTTATATAAGGGGAAAATCGCGGAGGAGTTCTTGCCAGGAGATTCATGAAGAAGAAGAAGAAGAACATATCACCACGGGCATTAAAGAAGAGTGCACGAGTACTGACGATCAAATATCGAAAGAAACTCTGAACAACAGCAATGAATGTTTAAAAATCAACAACAAGATGAAAGAAATTAAATAGGAGTAAAATGCTTGAAGTTATGTTACATAACTGTGATGTGCCTAACCCTTCTATGTAAGAAATGTAGCGATATGATACTAAATTTATAGAACATACTTAGTATGTTATAGATTTTAAATATTATTTATTTTTTAAATATTCTTTTTTATGAAACAAACAATACTAGGTTTATACATATATTCATGGTAACTATATGTTGTTACAATCGATAATTTATTTTCATATTATTTTATCATGCATGTGAAGTATGGTTTAATACAAACATCATTTGAAACAATGCATAATCTACTATTTTCATGAAACAATAATAAAAAGAATATTAGAACTTAATGCAGTAAAGATTTCTCTTTACTATAACTTTAGTAGTTTGGGTACTGCTTTACATGGTACAAATACTGAGATACCTTGCAGATGCTTAAAATACACATATATATGCACAAATATTTTAATCAAACCCAGCAATCGAATACATAATATAAATTTCAACAATATATTTACATTATTGTACACATGCAATGACATGAAATTGCAAAGCAACTATTAATGTTATTTGTTCCTGCCAGTACATTATTGATTATATAAAGTATAATTTCATATATATGATATAAAAAAACAACAGTATATGGATTCAAAATTTAGTAAAATTAGTAAAAGCATTTACATTTAATATATGTACTAAGTTATACATTGGTGTATTATCTTTACTTTATAAAAGTTT
>NW_017100145.1:370276-370826 GCF_001263275.1 Habropoda laboriosa
GTTTTATTAATAAAGTATAAATAAAGAAAATTATTTACTTAGATAAAATTGTCTCAATAATTTCTGCTACTTACCTTCAACAGCCATGTAAGAACCGATTCACGATATGGAACAAAGCCTCGTTTACGATTACTTGTGTTTTCAGCAAGAGCTGCAATTACCTTTCCTAACGTAAGCAGCGATTTGTTAATGGATACACCTTCCTGTAAAATATGATTAATCATATTATTAGATAAATAGAGTAATCATAAAATGTGACGAAGTAATTAAATGTAGTACAAGAAACCTTTAATCTATCACCGCTCGCACACGTCTGACTTAATCTCTCGCTACCCGCCAAATCTACTAAATTAATTTTACTTCGACGACTAGCATCCACAGGTTCATTATCCATCGGATTATTTACTTGAGTTTGTGTTAATATAATACTAAATATGCTATGGGATCTTGAACTTTTTTCATTCATTCCAGTTGCTGCTGTAGCTCGTTGTGAATTACCCACCTTGAGCCAAGTCTAAAATAAATATTTAAAAAATATATGTAAAATTAA
>NW_017100145.1:371001-374791 GCF_001263275.1 Habropoda laboriosa
TAAAATAAAGAATTAATATTATAATAAACAATTACAACTGCTATTATAAACATACCTGCAGATCTTTATAATTTAGTACACAATGCTGGCTTAAATCAACAATATATGGACCAACAATAGGATGTTCCCTTACTTTAAGAGGAGCTCTTTTTATGCCATTATTAACATTTGTTAAAAGATCATGTATTTTTTCATTATAAATTTCAAAATAACTAATTTCTACTGTGGTATTAGTATCCATATTAGCAGATACTCTTGTAAATATTTCTTGACAGAATCTTGGAATAATACCACTTGCCTCATCAATTAATAGTGTATTCATTTGTGCTGACTCTTGACCCATCATACTATAACTTTTACCAGAGCCTGTTTGTCCATAAGCAAGCAAGCACACATTATACCCCTCAAAAGCATTCTGTACCAATGGTAAAACCATATTTTGAAACACAATTTCTTGACTAGCATGACCAGGTTTTGATGCATCCACATGTGACATAAAGCAGTGATCATACATGAAACTATGCTGAGCAGATTCACAAGTAATAACAATATTTTGACCATTTACTTCCACAATTGGTGTAACTTTTGAATCAGCTACTTCTCTAAAGTAATAGCAAATACAGAAACATTAAAATATAATATAAATACAGAGATTTCTCAATATGAAAACTTACTTTGCATTTAAAGGTCTAACACGTATTCCCACAGTCAAATTACTGTTTTCTTCTTCATATACTGTCTGGTCTTCTATACCCATTTCATTTGATTTACTACATGGTGTTTCTACTTGTACCACACTGAAGCAATCAGGAGTAGCTTGTGCTAATACATTGTCACTAAAGTAACGTTTTATAGGTGTTCTATTTGGACGTAAAATATTTATCTTTGTATTGCTTATAGCAGTACGCATTTTATACTGTTTGGGAGTACAAAACTGCATAGTTGGAGTCTTATCATTCAATAAAGTTGTAGATATGTTTGTAGAAGTTTTACATTTTGTATCAGGTACTGTATTCTCAGGAAATAAAACTTGTTTTCTTTGATATATATTTACAGACTTTGGACGAGTTAAATTTTCAGTAAAAGGCGTATTTGTTAGTTTTGACTTTTCAACTATATCATTATTAAATAATATTTTGCGTTTTTCACGTTTTGAATATCTATTTTCATTTTGACTTTGAATTCCTTTGTGAGGTGTGTCCAACACATCAGAACACGTTTCTTCCCTAAAAAATAGCATAAAATATAATATATAATAATAACATATAATAAATTCTTCGTGTTATTAAGAATATAAAGGAAAGGAACTCACTTTTTATTGAGAGAATCTGTATTCTCTTTATCAAAATTAATAGGCGAACTTGAAAAAATGGCATCGCAAAATCCATGCCTCAGAGATTTTTGGATATTGTGTGTCATGTTTGTGAAATATATTAAGATTTTTTTAAACGAAAGACATTTGTGCGATGGAAATTTTGTTTCCTTCTAACCTTATCAAATCCCGCTCTTGACAGTTCACGCTGTTACTTGAAAGTACGTCCACCAATCACAATTTCGATTCTTCAAAATGTAACGAATTTTTCATAACATGCATTAAAAGTTGAATATATATTATTAACATCTATATTAACATCACGTTTTTATCTATTAACAAAAAATTTGTTTTAAAATCAACTAATGCGTTAATTTTCCAATCCAAACTCAGTATTATAATTACTATCGTAACTATTTTTTGAATTTTAAATTTATAATATTTCAGGGTAGCCAACATTAGCAAATCAATTCTACCAACATTAATGTGTTATTTTCAAAATACTAAAGTTATCTTTATCGTGTCAATCATTTGACGTGGCTACAGTTTTATCTTGTAATATCATAACTACAATATCGAAATTCTTACATCTCTATGCATGGATGTTAAGATTACATTAACAACACGGCAGAAAGTTGTGCTTTAGGTATGTGCAGAGTTGTAAAAATGATCACGATGACAGAGGATAACCAACAAAGGAGCCATAAGAACAGATGGGTTTTACAAATTGCTCTTGCAACATTTTTGTTACTTATATTTTTAAACTTGCCGGCTCTTTGTCAAACTCATGACAACGGTGAGGCACCAAGTTTTAAGTATTCTGAAGAAGCTAATGAAGTATATTTGCAAAAACAACATTCTATCCATCATCATGATATGATACATAAATATAAACATGAAAATGATGACCATGATCACCAGCATAAACCAGTTTTGTCTGACAAAACTTATAATGAAGTGGTTGTTAGAGCTATTGCATCTACTTTAATCATATCAGCAGCGCCTATTTTTATTTTATTCTTTGTACCTTTAGATAATACTAAAGAATGTGAACCACTGCTAAAGATGTTATTAAGTTTTGCATCCGGTGGTTTATTAGGAGATGCATTTTTGCATTTAATTCCACATGCTTTAGTTCCTGATGTACATGATTCGTCTAAAGAAGTACATTCTCATAGTCACGACAATGAATCAAATCATGGACATAATATGTCTGTTGGTTTATGTGTATTATTAGGTATTGTTACATTTTTAATTGTTGAAAAAGCAGTGAGAATTATAAAAACTGATCACAGTCATTCGCATGTACATACTACCACAGAAAACTTGTCAGAAGAAAATAAGAATAGTAACAAACTACAGAAAAGTTCTGATAAATCTGATGTAACTTCTAAAGAGAAAGAAGAAAAAGAAAATTCTCAGAATGAACTTAAAATTGCTGGTTACTTAAATTTAGTTGCAGATTTTTTACATAATTTCACAGATGGTCTTGCTATTGGAGCTAGTTATTTAGTTGGTAAAAATATTGGCTACATTACAACTTTTACAATTTTATTGCATGAAGTACCTCATGAAATAGGAGACTTTGCTATTTTAATACAAAGTGGCTATAGTAAGAAAAAAGTAAGATTTAGAAAATGCAATTGGTAAAATAAAATTTTAATGAAAGATTGTGAAATATTACTTCAATTCCAGGCTATAATGCTTCAACTGAGTACTGCTAGCGCTGCTTTATTTGGGACTTTTGTATCATTACTTGCAGAAGGCATGGGTGAGAATTATAATCAAATTTCAAATACTTAATCTACAATTTAATTCAATTTTTTAGGTGATTTTGCAACAATGTGGATTCTTCCATTTACAGCTGGAGGATTTGTTTATATAGCAACAGTTTCTGTAATACCAGAACTTTTAACTGATACTAATTTTGGTCAGTCTGTGAAGGAAATTATTATGCTTCTTTTAGGTGTATGTATGATGGTATTTATAGCAGAGTATGAATAGTTTTACATCATACTTTTTTGTTGACACATTGTGATTACATAATTAGAATTATTTTGATTGCTACAATAAGAATACAAAATTAGAATTTATATTTTTACAACACTGTAATAACATTGTTTGATGAATAGTACATAGTGACTATTTCAATATGTTGTTTAGCATAAATACCAGTGAAAACAATATATGATTATTGTCATTGTTAGTATAACAAAGAAAAAAAATAGAATAAACATAAAAAAGAAATTGGTACTGCTTTAGGTATCATTCATGTCATAAATAAAAATAAAATACCGACAATTTTAACTCATAAAGAGAATGTAAAGTAATTTAAAAAATTGCGTTATTAAAACGTATTAAAACACCAACATAATTTATTACACAAAATACAGTGGCAGGAAATTATGAACTAGTCTGATAAGAAATTATACATACATTCCATATATTTTTCTCAAATGTCAATATTAAATATGAAGA
>NW_017100145.1:375157-381005 GCF_001263275.1 Habropoda laboriosa
TTCCACTTATATTAAGATATTAAACTTTTTATCTTTTCAAGGCATTTTTTAGCTTCTATCATAGATTCTTCATTATTTCCATCTTTTGCTAAACGTTCTCCTTCACTACAATTATTTTTTGCTTCTTCATATAATCCTTTTTCAATAAGTGTATTTCCTAAATTGACATGAATAAAACCTAAGTCAATCATATCTGGAAACTTTTTTCCTAAAAATTTATTAAACCATTTTAAAATATTTCAAAGACAAAATTTTATACATATACATATGTATGTGTGTACATGATGTGTGTGTATGTGTTGATATTACCTAATTCTGCAGCTTTAGTTAAATACTCAATGGCTTTATCATATTTTTGTAACATGTAATTGGCACTACCTAAATCATTTAGTAAAACAACAGTCTGCTCACTGTCTTCACCATTTACTTTTATAGATACATCATAAGCTTGGATAAAATACTTAAGAGCATCAGTATATTGTGCTCGTGAAAAGAGCATAGATGCATACTTTTCTAAATTTAAACCTAATAATTGTAATACATCTTGATTTTCACTGTCTTTAGCTAAATGATTTTGTAAATTTTCCAAACAAAATTTATAACCATTTTCTGCTTTTCTATATTAACAAAGAAAAATATAATGTTAAGTCATTAAATATTTTACTTTACAAAGGACAAAAGAAATAAAATAAATAAATTGCTAAAATTGTTTAAATGTTTCCTTACTCTACATTTCCTATTTTGTCATATATATCAGCAATTTTAATACTGATATGAATAACTGCTAAATCATCTTCAGGAATTCCCTTAGCTATTAATCGTTTTAAAACTGATATAAATAACTTTTCTGCTTTTTTAAAGTCATTTAGGTCATATGCTAGATTTGCCATTACATCATATACATAAGTTATACCATCATAATGTTGCAAAGTTTGGGCTTGTCGTAAAGCAATATGCAGCATTTGCTCCGCTTTTAAAAACTCTTCCTTCTACATGGAAAAGAAATGTTATTGAGATTATATTAAAGTTTGCATTTAATTTAATAAAGGCAAGCATGCATTTATTTTAATAAAGACAAGCAATTTATGATAGTATACAAATATTATGTCTAACCTGAATTAATAAAATTGATCGTTTGATTGTCATTGTTAACTCTTCAACTTCATCTTTTTCTTTCTCAGGTTTAAATAAATTAAACAAAAAACTACCTGATATAATAAAAATTTGTGACGAACTTTTTAATTCATATGTACGATAATGTTCTTTTATTTTGTTAATTTGTGGCAAATATGTTATAAACTTGTTTTTCTTTAAATTTAATAGACAAATATTCGTAACAATGTAACTGGATTTTGTAAATCCTTGAAAGTGTTTAAATGTATTTATAATTATATTTTGATAATACATCACATTAAGTTTCGATTTTCTTTCTATGTAACTTCGCGATAATGACACTAGGTATACTTTATTACATAATTTTTACATGACAGATGCACCTATGTACACGTATAAGCACCCATATTTATGGTTTTCTACTGATTTTACGAAGAACAATCGTACTTCGTAAGTGCCACTAGTATACACTGTTTCCAGTTTTGTATACTTCTGTATATTTATGCAAATTTGTAGATTAGAAAATATAACAAGTGAATTATCAAATGCAAAATATACGTTCAACAGTGCTAAATTTTTAAATACACGCTACACGCATAGGTACATGTAGAGACGTATATGAAACTATACCAAAAATGTCTCTAATCTCAACAAAACAATGTGTACTCTTATATCTATCAGTATGTTATCTTGATTTACTTATGCATTACTAGGTATCTAAAAACATTATGTAGAAAGCAATATATAGATACACCGAGAAAAACTATTAAATTATCGTACAAATAAATATATATACATGTATACATATATATATATATATATTTTATTGTATAATATGATTTCGTGCATTACGTACCTTTTCACTTCACGGATATGAGATAGGTCGTATCATAACAGGTAACAAAGTTTCAATTGTGCATTTTTCTGTGCACAACATGTCAAATATGTCATTTATATATTTTTACGTGACAATATTATTGCTACACTGATGATAAGGAATGTATATAAATATTTAAATGAAGTTTAGTTTCCATGCATATTCGCGCTTTATATGCTTTTACCTTCTTTTTAGATTAAATGATTTATTGAAAATTTATAATTATGTTCAAGAACACACTACCTAATGTAGTGATTTGCCGTTTTATTATTCCACTAAACTATTGTATATTTTGGTATATGTTTATATTGAAAATTACATATCCATGGACACTCCCTATTTTTTTAAACCACTATTTGAAAACACTTATCCCCATATTTGATAAATTTTATAAACACATATTTAACTAATTTAATGTGTTTGTGTAAACTGTTTCAATGGATGTGTTAAAAAATATTATATTGAATGTATTAAGAAAGGTATTATGAAAGATAAATACTTCATATGCTTTTGTATATTACATTCAATATTTTTCTAAATATATAATTTACTTGCTTTTTTTATTATGTCTTCAGTGAAAATGAGTTCTCAAGATACAACTGACAATGTGCCAGCAGTTAATTTACCAAGCATATCTTCAAGAACAAAAAATTGGGTCCAATTTGAAGATGAAGCACCTGTTAAAGATAATGATGGAGTAGAAGAGAAAACTAAAACAAATGCTCCAGCTATAATAAAACCTGAATCAGTAACCGTGAATGTTGAAAAAATTGGAAAAACTGTTGACAAATCAGATAATCAACAAATAAAGAATCATGAATATAAAGGTGCTGTGATATCAACTGAATCCGTCCAGATTAATTTAGATAGGTCAGGTTTAAGTCGTTCTATTACATCTGAAAGTCCAGATCTTAATTTGCCGTCCGAAGTAAGAGTTTCTGATCCTAAAAGTGCTTCTTTAAAAACTATTGATCTCCGAGATGTATCCAACGGTAGAAGTACTGCAAATAATATTATAAGCACACCTATTGGAAACATTAGACAAGGTTTTGCTAATGGAGACACTATAGTTACCCTTTTACCAGTTAATACTAGATGGCCATGGATTACTCCAGCTAAATTTCGTCCAGAACTAGTACCAGAAGAATTAATGGCTCAAGGTTTAACGGTAAATACATAATTGGATCTTATTTCTTTATGTTTTGTTATACAGCAATTAATCATTTTATTGAAGGATATTTTTTCCTGAATGAAAAATTTGCATTCTTATGCATTTACATATAAAGTATTGTGATACATCTCTTGCAGCTTACAGTAGAAGATTACGTACATATAATGGAGTTGCTTGTGAATGATGTACGTTTCAATATGTACAATGTATGCTACAAAAGAATTCTTGTTCTTTGGATATTTACTGCATTTATTGTATTGCTCGGCTTGTTATTTTCTGGAGTGACTGGTCTTACTTTGTTTGGGCTCGGCGTCATGTGGTTAGTCCTCAATGCTGCCGCAATATTTTTTTGCATGTTCATCAAGATAAAATTAAATCATAATCTTGAGAAATGTATGGCTCAAGTTAACAAGCATTTACTACGACATAAAATATTGCTTGGACTGGATGATAGAGGGAAGATTTCATGTCACAAAGTCAATCTCTGCTTCATATATTTTGATACTACAGATTGCATTGTAAGTGTAATTAAAAGTGCATTAAATTAAAATGTTAAGGCTTAATATTACTTATAATATTTCTATATTTACTGTATATTATTTGTGTATAATAATACTTTTTTTAACTAAAATTAAAACTTTTCTTAGTAACATATGTAAGATTTGATTTATTTAATAATAGAAAAAATTGCAAGAAGTTATCGAACGAGAAGAACGTGAAGGAAGAGTAATCGGAGAAGATGGAAATTCTGAAATGCGTCGAAAAAGGGAATTACAACAACGAATGGATATTGATGATAGTGATATAGTAATACAAGGCAATACAACCACCAGAATTTCTCGTAAACAGGTATGTATCTTTTATATCAGGTAATTTTTCTGTTTTACTAAAATTAATTTAACTTAATTTAACTTAAATTTGTTGTAATAGTTAAAACATAACTTTTTATAATATACATTCTATGAAAATGAACTGTATTATGTGTCATATTTGCAAATTCTTACTACAATACATTATTTTATTTCTTTGTAAAATGAACTAAAAACTATTAGGGTAAAAGCGAACAAGTATTCTGCCGTTACGCACAACGTTGGGCAAAGGATTATTTACGTCGGCGATTGGATTGGACAGTTGATGAAGAAGGTGGAAATCCTTCTTCACCTCGTCATTTAGCATCAGCTTTATGCCCATGTCAATATATAGAAGAATGGCTGCGCAATAAGCCTCATGTTCAAGGCAGAGATTTCTGTCCTAGCTGGAGTAGTTTTCTTAAAGATAGAGGACTTTAAAGCAAAACTGTTAATACACATATAAGAGTTGAAAAAAAGTATTGCTCAAGGCAATTTTTATAAATTTAAAAGAAGCTCATATTTTAGCTTACTAGAGCTATTTTAATATTATTTCAGTGATAAGATTATTTTTAAATAAGAAATCTTTGTAGATAATATAAGCAATATTTTTAAAAGTAGATAAATAATCAAAATTTATGTTAGTGAAAATTAAGTGAAATTAAGTTACATGAGATATTAAAGTTACTTAATATAATTTTGTACTTAACAATACAAGTTTTTTTACTTGTAATATTATTAATTGCAATTAAGTTTACATATCATATTAACATTTGAAACATTATTTTAGTGTTATTATTTGGGGATTTGGATAATTAATTGATGTACTTGACATTGTTTTTTTTATTATAATTTTTGTTGACTAATAAAATGTTTAGCATTCAATTCAATATTTGTATAAAACTTGTATAAGTTACATATATGTGTATGTATTACAAGTTTATTTCTAGTGCTTTATACAATTGTACATAGTATTTAAATATTAAATAACTCAGAATTACCAATTTGATATATATAGTAAATATTTTTGTAAAATGGTGAATAATATAAGGTTCTATAAGAGTATGAAAAAATATAAACTAAAAGATAATTAATTTACAAAACAAATATAAAACGTTTTACTGAAAAAATTTATAGAAATATTACTACTGAAAAAATAAAATGTAATCTGTTACGCATTTATGTTTGATAACATCTAATCCATGCATAACAGGTTTTTAAGGCCATGAGTGAGCTTATTATTACTATATAAGAAATGGATTTTACATTATTATTATTACTTTAGTTCTAGGTTTCTGAATGATGATGGTATGTGTTGACAGGAACGGGCGGAGTTGCTGTTGCTGAGGTATGCATCTCGATGGGCACATCACTTTGTGCGCCGCAGACTTGATCTGGTTATAGACTCACAGGAACGTAATAGAGACATCGCGGGTCTGTCTGTTCCACCACGACATTGTGTCTCCGCCCGTTGTCCTTGTCAATTCATTGAGGACCATCTTAAATACAAGCCTAGAGGCAAGTTAATATTTCGTACATTTTTTTTGATGCCGAATTTTGGTGGTAAATAACTAAAATTAGTCACGTAAAGATTATGATCTAATCAGAGACAACTGAATTAATTTACATGTTCCTAAAATCTATTTCTTGTTATGGATATATAAGAAACTTGCATAAAAAATTCTGAGAAAGTATCAAATTGAAATTAGTTATCACTACAAATAGTTATTACCACAAGTAATTATTAAACATATATGTAAAATTCACATTAATTCTTTTAATAACATATTATTGAAAATTATTTTTGGAAATATTTGTTATATTTTTTTATTTTGGTAC
>NW_017100145.1:381018-384807 GCF_001263275.1 Habropoda laboriosa
ATATTGTTTAATAAAAATTCATGTATTTTATGTATGATATCAAATTTCTTAAATTCATTTATTTTACTTTTAATTAAGTCGAATAATATTCACCATTTTACAAAATACAGTGGCACATTATGTTAAGTGTAAAAAAATGGTGAAAGAGATAGATTATTAACACTTAAAGAAAGAAAGAGAAATTATAACCATTCCATTATTGCTATATTATTCTTCATAAATCAGTTATTTTAAAAATTCATAAGAAGCATTTAAAACATGCTTTTATAATTGTAATTAATTTTACAAAAATGATATATACATATTATATATGTAATGATATATACTTTTCCAATATTAACATTGAAAAAATATATATAGATTATATATGATTAAGAGAACTTTAAACATTGTAAAATTCGGTTTTATTTTTTGCTTTTAAAGAGAAGTATTGATTTAAGTTAAGACATTTTATTAAACTAAAGACTTGATATTAAAGCAGCTAAAAGCAATTTGTAATAATTGCGGATAATTGATCATTATAAATGTTGTAAAAGACGTACAACGATGAACTTATATATCTCTGAAATCCGTCCCACTTGAACATATCGACAAATTATGTAAAAACATAATTAATATATTGTATACTTTTATATTCCGTTTGAAAATACTTAATATCTGTAAATGAACAGAGCTGTTCTACTTTTATATTATACGAATGTAAAGCACTTTTATATTATTGTTACAGATGTTATAAATAAAGATAAATACATAATATGTATGTTTTTTTTGGTGAAGGTATAGTTGTATTCTTGTGAAGAGCCTTTCATTAAAGTAAATTAACTGCTGCACATAAAAGCATATTGCTTAGTTTTAATTGCTTAAATATACCTTATGTGTATAAATATTTTTCTAAAACATAGGTATTTGTCACTAATCACTGACTAATCAAGGGATGTTCCTTGCATGCAGCTGGACAAATGGCAATACACTTTGATATTTTATCTCAACCATATTTTGTGAGCACATGAAAATTATTCATTAAATGATACAACTGTAAGTATTGTTAGATCTCAATTTTTATCATATGTACTTGAACAAACATATTGCACATAATGGAGGCACAGCTTTATTTGCTTTAAATGTTGTTTATGAGTGTTCTATAATCATAAAAATCAACAGAATAGAAACTTTTTAAAATAAATCTTTACTTACTTTAGTTGTATTGTAGTTTTATATTGTTTAATCAATTTTTACATTTATTAATTACAATTTTCCGCGTGATTTTTTCAGGATATCCACCTGGCTTTACATGGTGTGCTTACCTTAATGATCCATTATTAGTTAGGTATGATATTACTGTAGGAATCCTTAATTAACAGTGTCAATAATTTAATCAATGCACAGCAGTATTTCTAAAAGCATTTGTAAAAAGAAGAACCATATCAATATCTATTATTCTACTTTGTGATAGTTATTTTTAATACTTTTAAGACAGGAGCACAAACAAATTTATATCATAGTAAAAAGGATTTAAAAAAATTTAATTTTATGTATAATTGGTAAGAGTACTTTTTTAATATAAGGTAATAAATTACTTTGTATATTGTGATATGTATTTAAATATCTGCAAAGTATAAATGTCACAAACATAAATGAAGTTTAATTAACATCTATTAATGCAATTGTAGTGCCTTTCCATTGCCTGTAAATATTACAATGAACTTGTTTAATACTATTAATTGAAGGATTTATATTATTACCTAAAGATTTATATTATAAGCATTTGATTATATATCATATTCAATTGTATGTGCCAATAATTGTATCATATGTATACACACACACACGCGCGCGCACACATAAATACATATATACATACAATGTAAAAGACAATTATTGCAACATTTATTTTTGTACAATGTTATAACATTAAGAACATTTTGCATAAAAAATTACGTTTATACAAATTAGAATATTCAGATTGTGTAAGATTATTTTGTATAATTAGTTCTTTTATCCAATGACATTAATGATTAGGATATTATGAAATTAAAAATAATTTTATATTAAAGTTTTCTTCTAATAAGTATTTATTACATGACATCAATAAAATTTATAAATACAAAAAGTTATGTTATTAATGCAGCTTGTGCTTGTTTTTTAATGTCATCTGCAAGTCTTTTTATTTCTTCATTATCTGTCCTTAATTGTTGTTCCTTTTTTTCAAGAGTAGTTTCTAAATGTCTCAACTGTTGTTTTGTATTTAAATAGATTTTCACTTTCTGATATGTATCAGAAGTAGTTACATTCATTGAATTTTCTCCAGAAATTTCATCTGAAAATAAATTCTTATTTCCATATGAACTAATATTAATACATGTTAATACTGAATTAGATACAACAAAGTATGGAAAATTAAACTTAAAATGAGGTTATAATTTGAAGCAGTTTTTGATATTCCTTTTATTATTATAAATTTATAGTATTGTAAATTGTAAGACCTTTATTTATTATTTTAAATGCAATATCATCCATGGAGGCATTTGTGAGATCCTCTAACATATGTTCAGAATCCGGAATATGAGGTCTCGGTGGTAAATTATTTTTTTTATTACTAAACATACTTAATTTTATGATATATTTATTTTACACAAATATTTTTCTTAAGGCTGCTGTTATTTTATGTACACATAAGTATGTTAAAATTCATACAATATGAAGTAAATGTAATTAATAAGGAAATATATGATCAAATCGCGTAAATTAACTTTCAGAAAACTTCAAAATTGAAATACACTAAATGCACTTGCAACGGAAACTTGAGGCTTCCATCTGTAATTCACATAAAGAGGATATTAATTTTTCAATTTTCAGTAAAAGTTATAAACAATTTAATCTACTGCATTCAATTGTTAATTCAATGCGAAATTAATAAATTAAGCTGTTTTATTAAGTTGCATCATGCAACCAATTTATATAATACTTCTAATAGTTATAAACTACTATCTAAATTGTTATTTAACAAGGAACACGAAGTATTCTATAATTAAAATACTTGATTAGAAGTATTGATTTAAATGATTAGAAGTATTGATTTTAAACTGCTTACTACATGCAACTATGCTCTAATGTACAACAACTATTATTAAAAGCGAAAAAAATAAAGAATTTCTATTTTAAAGATCAACTAACCTCATAATACTTCATTTCTGACGATGCCCTCGACAACACTTCCCCCTTGAACGCTGAAGGCAGACTGAGTAGACCAATCCCTCTGATTTTTTTTAGAACATCCAAATTAAACTCTTCTAATGAAAGACTACGTGATTGATAATGTTCCTCCCGTTAAAAGACTATTCGATTTAAAGTATGGAGCCTGAGACAATGTTTTTAATCCCCGATAATAATTATTTGGAATAATTGTTGTTAATGTACTCCTTCCTTTAGTACTATGACGTCCCTGGGTGCCTTGAACTCCTTCGCAAGTGGATACTAATGAATCTTTTAAATTCCCCAACTGAGTGATTCGGCCATTAGATTCCAGATGTCTCACTAATCATCTGTATGCTACACGCCTATAGGTTTACATGTGAACCACTACATATACAAATCTCTTTTGGTGGTTCGTCGGTGTTGGAAAACGACGCAGAAGAAATCCACGTGACTGACCAACATTTAGCCTCACTTACATACTATGTGCATGCATACATACATTTATCACACGTTTGTTTTGAATAAATATTTTTTTTTCTACCTATAAATTACTAAATCTTATATCAAATGCAAATTTTAATTTAATATATATAA
>NW_017100145.1:384875-385767 GCF_001263275.1 Habropoda laboriosa
TCATGATATCCCGCAGTTTTCAAATCTTCTTAAAGATTGTGCCGGTAAGGCACGCATTTTATTGTACGCATTTCTGAATTTCTTAAAGATACAGTTAATGTAATTATTAGAATAGATCAGTTGTATGTGACACAGTAAACTAACATTAAATAAATTCATATTTACATTCTTATTATTATCATAGTATTATAATTTTTTATAGCGTTTTGTAAGCACAAAAGCAACCGACATGCCGCCAAAACGAAACCGAGCCTCGAAGGTTAGACAACTATATAATTAATTCTCGGAGTATTTTTATTAATATAATAATGTAGTAACGTAGCTATAAAATATGCAATTTAATAAACGTAGTTTTAATACTTTTATTAAAATGTTATGCACAACATTTTAACTAATATTAAATGTACATATATTATAAATATAAAGCAATGAATATAAAAAATACCTGTGTTACTTTTACTTTAAATTAGGCAGATTCTGCAGAAACGAAAAATGAAAAGAAAAGTAAAACATTGAAGTCAGAAAAAACATCTAATAAAAGATCTAAACGTAGTGCAAATGATATTGAAGAATCTGTACCAAAGCGTGCTAAAACAGAATCAAAACCAGTAATAAATAAAACAGACACAGATTTGAGTGAAATTAATTTTGAGTGCTCAAAATTGAATGCAGAAGGAAATAAATATAATTTAAAAATTACCAGTTGGAATGTTTCTGGCATAAGAGCAGTCATTAAAGTATGATATTTATATTATTATATTCTATACTGTTTCCATGAAATTTTGTGCTACTATGTTGTATTATTATGTTGATTTAGAAAAATGGAATCAAATATATCTTGGAAGAAGATGCAGATATAGTTGCATTACAAGAAACTAAATGTGATGAAGAT
>NW_017100145.1:385850-388738 GCF_001263275.1 Habropoda laboriosa
GTACAACATAACAGATTATTTATATGATACAAATAGGTACAAAATCAGGATATTGTGGAGTTGCATTATATTCCAAAGAAAAACCAATTAATGTACAATATGGTTTAGATCATTCTGAATTTGATAGTGAAGGCAGATTAATTACTGCAGAATATCCAAATTTCTATTTAATTAATGTTTGTAAGTTATTCATATTTGGTACAATTGAAAATTTATGTATATTATTTATTATATTCTATTATTATATAATAGCCTGTTATTATTTGTGGTGATATGAATGTTGCTCACCAAGAAATAGGTAATTTATGTATTAAATAAATTTTTTTAATTTCTCTGAATTCATAGAGATATTTATGTATTTACTTCTTTTATTATCTATTTAGATCTCACAAATCCTAAAACAAATACAAAAAATGCTGGATTTACCAAAGAAGAACGAGAAGGTATGACTGACTTTCTAACTGCAGGATTTGTGGATACATTTAGAGCTCTGTATCCTGATAAAACAGGTGTATACACATTTTGGTCATATTTTGCTAATGCACGAAATAAAAATATAGGATGGTGAGTATATGAAAATTTGCTTAATACACAATATAAATTGATATATTACAATATAACTTTTGTGTCATGTATTTTACAATTTTTTCTTATATAGGAGACTAGACTATTATTTGGTATCAGAGCGAATTAAAGATAAAATTTGTGACAATGTTATAAGGGATAAAGTGTATGGCAGTGATCATTGCCCAATTGTACTTTATATTAACATATAATATGAAACTGAATATTTTATATTTAAATCATATGTATTAAATCATAATTGTATTTAAGTTGTCTTATAAAAATAAAGTTTTGTGTGGAAAACATCATTTCATATTAAATGAAGATATTTTTATTATTACGTTATTATGCGCGAATATTGTTTTTCTTGTGTAAACAAATATGTATCAATAATAAAAAGTGCATTTATATATTTTTGATGTATTACAAAAATCAATTTTTTGAATAAATTCAACGTATTAATTTAATATGATTCTAATATACTAATACAAATGATATATTTGACATCTAACCTAACATATATGTTTACCCCTACTACTTTCATTCAATTTCATAACCATTCATATCGTTAAATTGTAAAAATTTAAATATTTTACATTAGCTGTCTTAGCTGGCTTAGAATACTAAAACACTTTAATTTAAGATTTAACTTTTACTGGACAACAAAATATAAGCTCATTATAATCTTTCTTTGACAATAGTGTTTAAAGAATAAGAGTAGTAACTGTAACAAAAAGGAAGCGGTAAATTTAATTGTAACGAAAAATGACATCAGTAACAAACAGCACTGTTAATTTAAATAAATATGAAAGTTTCTTTTACTTTTTTTTGTGGATGGGTGCAATATTATATTCCATTTATAAAGTGTCCTTAATTAGTATTTGTAAGAATTTAAATACCTATTCTTAAAATGATATATATCAATATCTTATTTCAAAACTACACATAATTTTTAGACTTTAACAATTACGATGATTTATATGGTGATTTTGCACCAGGATGGATGTGGATTGGAAGAAAGCAAGACATTTCTGATCAAGAATGGAAAATATGGATACCATTAATAATAAAATTAATACCTTGGATATTTCTTCATCATTTTATTAGTCATATTATTAAAACTATGTCAAATTCTATGGTTTGATATTTTTTGAGTATTATTTTATATTTTATTATTTGACTCTATCTTACTTACAATATTATATATTTTTACAGCTGTTATGTTGTTGGTACATCTTTATATCCATATCATTTTTGTATTTTTGCATTGGAATATTAGGCATGTTGTGTACAGTAATGCAATCAAGTATACTATATATTTTAACATATAAACGTAGACATTCTACTATATGGTCCATAAATATATTATTTTTATTTATAATACACTTTCTCAAAGTTCCGGATGGTATTTTTCAAAATATGTTTAAATTTAATGAAGAAGAACATTACATTTTAACTCTTATAATGTGTTGGATTCAGCTAAGAAGCATTAGTTACAGTATAGATCATATAGAATTATATTTAGAAAATAATTGTGACAACATGATTTGCATTTTAAAGAACCTTTTATATAAATTAGCATATTGCTTATATTTGCCTACATTATCCTTAGGACCACTGGTTCTATATCACGAATTTATTATTTCTGTAGGTATAATGTTATATTAAAAATACATTTTACTTATTATTGAAGATTAGCAGGGCATATATTTTTATAGTTTTTACATTCTTACAGGTAGAGAGAACATCTCAATTCTGGAAACCTGTAAAACTTGGAAATTTTGCTTTTAATTTAATTAGATATATTTTCTGGATATTTTTTGCAAACTTTTTTTTGCATTTTCTATATTTTAATGCAATACAGTATTATCCAGAGGTAAAGTTACATCTTTAAATATAGTGCTTTTATTAAAATTTAATGAAAATCTATCTTTTTCTTATTGCAACCAGATTGTTAAGGATTTAAATCCATGGGCCTTGTATGGATTAGGATATTGTATGGGACAGTTTTTCTTAATTAAATATGTTGTAGTATATGGATTCAATCATATTTTATGTGCAATAGATAATATAAAAGCTCCTCCTCAACCTAAATGTGTAGCAAGGGTTCATTTATATTCTGACATGTGGAAATATTTTGATCAAGGTTTATATAAATTTCTTGTAAGGTAAGATTGAGGTATTTAAAAAATGAATTATATATTTATGTGTAATATAAATAATAAGTAAAAGAAGTAACGTTTATGATAGAAATTTCGAAACATTTTTCAGATACATATACATACCTCTGTTAAAGTCTAATTACAACAAACTATTTGCTTCCT
>NW_017100145.1:388842-389289 GCF_001263275.1 Habropoda laboriosa
AAAATTTGAAAAAAGCAAATATTATTTAAATATACAAAAGAAATACATATCACGAACGAATATAAGACGATTTCATTGTATCATAACAAGTCCGCTTTTAGCTATGTCAGTAATATCCAATTTTTACTTTTTTGCTGGAGAAGAAATTGGAAATATTTACATCTACAGAATATTACATGGTACTATTTTACAATTATTTGAAAAAAATAAACGTATTTATTACATGTATTTTCTGTGAAATTCAAAAATGTTTATTATAAATTTTTATATAATTTTTCATTACAGATACGTGGTACACTACATTTACTTTACTCTTTTTCCTTTATTGCTGTTGCCAAGTTTCAACAGATATAAAATATTGGGAATCACAAAAATATTCGGCAGTATAAAATACTGATATCATTGTATAAAATAAGTTGGGGAAACACATTTTATCTGCAATTATAT
>NW_017100145.1:389517-390912 GCF_001263275.1 Habropoda laboriosa
AACATTTTTATATTTATTTAGTATTTATTACAAATAATAATAAAAAATTAGTATAAAGTATGCGTAAGAATATTTTTTGTATAATTACTATTGCATTCATTTCACATTATTAATAACCAGCTTTATAATACATACAAGGCACGTTATATGTCGTAATGCATAAATGCGAATATAATTCTTTAAATTTTCATTTTTTCGTTTTATATATTATTTAACCAATTAGCCTATTTAGATACAGAAATATAATAAATGGTTGTTTTATTCGTGTATCTTAAGCATGTTTATATTTTCATATATTTTAAAGAGTTAACTCAGAAAACATTTTCATGATCATACAACTAGATATATAGAAATATTAAAATTTTTATTAAAGAAATTTAGTTATATTTCATTATTTTAAAAGTTTTGTCATTATTTTGTAATTACTTCCGTAAATTTATAATGTTAAATAAGTTTTAAATAGTTAAAATTTTGAAATAATTATTTAGGAATGTTGATTTTAGTCATTTATTTTTATCAGTATTTGCAATTATTATTTCAAGGAAAAATAAATTTAGTTTTTTAAAGGTGATCTGTATATTAAATTTTAAGATTTTAATATTTATATTTCAGTTGTGTTTTATAAATTGCATTTTTAAAATGTATTTTTTTTTTGTAACAAAATATTAGGTGGTACATCATTTAATTAATATTATTTGCAGAAATATGTTCAACATTGTGTAGCATTTCTTGAACATAATGATTAATACCTACAATTTAATATCTATTATATTTATGTATTCCTATAAAACATTGAGAATGTAATACCAGAGGAGTTAAAAATTTTTATGGAAGACATTTTTAGCTATATGTGGAAAGATTGAAGTGTTTCAAAATATTAAAGAAATGATTCTGAAATTAATTATTTACTATTTATAAACTTCAAGAAATTTTGCAACAAAAGTATAATTTGAATATGTATAAATAAGTTTGCTGTGCATAGAAACAGGTAATACATCCTCCATAAATTGCTTAAAATAAATATAGAATGTAGTAAATAATATTTTTGTAACTTATTTAGGCAAAAATTTGTGAGGATTGAAATATAATTATTATTGTGTTATTATTATTATCATTATTATTATTATTATTATTGATACTAGAAATTTCCCTTGTGGTAAGCAAATTATGAATTTGTACTACACTTTCCAATATTTGGCACACAAACAAATTTTATTGCTATTAAGTATCTATGTTTCATATTCATATATTTAAGTAAATTTGTAATAACTTTATATATTTAATTTGTTGATATGTACACATAAGTTTACTATAGCAAATTTAATGAGAATTGTTTTTAATTTTAACACCTGGAATGCCTAACGTAGATTTTGTAATATATAATTTGTTTTTAGA
>NW_017100145.1:391244-394443 GCF_001263275.1 Habropoda laboriosa
CTTATTTATTTCGTTATCGGCAGTATTGTTTTGATCAGCTTTAAAAACATTATTTTGTAATGCATTATTAGTTAATAATAATATTGTATTTTGATTTCCATTTTGCTTTATATTAATAGCTTGCATGTGTTTATTCAAGAACGTAAATTTTTGACCTTTATTTAATTGTATTTTTGATTTATTGGGTTGATCACTAAAATGCTGTGGGAGTATATTGATGTATTTATTTTGTACTATTATGTTAGACAAAGGTTCATTACGAATATACAAACGTTGTTCAGTTTGATTTAGTGGTTTTTTATCTTTTTGAAAAATATAATTTGAAGATGAAATGACTTGATTCTTTATTAAATTTGTTATAATTGTTTGATAATTACCTAATTTTTTATCTTCTTGCAATGTACAATTTTCATTTTGATTCAATAAGGTATCTGTAATAGTTGACAATGTTTTATTAGTAGCTTGATTAACTTCTGAAGTATTTGAATCTATTAAGTCTTCTGATACAGCAATCTCATGAGTTTCCATTTCTTCATAAGAATTGCAATCTAGAATAGTAATATCATTGTTTTGTTTTTCATATTTTGTTTCCTCTTGGGTAAAAATTATATGTTTATTATTATTTTCATTCTCTATTTTAATATGGGTATTTACTTGCATTAACTTTGTTTGTGATTCTTTTGCATTGTGTACATACTTAATTTGTTGTTTATTCATAGAATTATTTGACGCATCATTAAAATAATCTTCAGTATTGTTAATTATTTGTATGTGATTTTTAATTTGATGTTCCAAAAGTTTAAAATTTTCTTGAAATTCTAAATTATTCCCATTTTCTATGTCATTAACTAGATTACTATATTCTACTTTAATATATGATGGTGTTTCATTTATATTGTGATAAATTATTTCAGATTGACCAGCATTATCGTGACATATGATTCGATTATTTTCATCGTGAACTACTTCTAACTTATTATAAGAAGTATTTTGCAATTGGGGTGATTTGTCTTGTACTTTGTCTGCATATTCATCTGGCAAACTGTTTTTGTCTTGATTACAAACGTTATTAACTATAGGTATTTCAGTCTCTACAGGATCAGTCTTATTTAAATGAGATTCTGAACAAACCTCATAAGTTTCAAAACAATTCTTAATAATTTGTATTGTATCATTTGATTCCCAATGTTTATCACTATCAGTAGTATCATTGTTTATAATATATTCCCCAGTTGCAGTATTCTGCATTTCGTCATTGTCATTTTGATAATGCATAATCGTTTTTGCTGCAATTACATTCTCATCTATCATATGATCTTTATTTACATCATTTTTTTTTTTTCTATTAGTTCGAACTTTCTGAAAATCTTCTTCAGAAAGATATAACAATTCTCCAGTAGTTGTTAAAACCTTTCCATGTCTTGTTTTTAAATGACGTTTATATGTATTCCTTGTTTTAAACCTGATTAATACGAAAAAAATTTATAAGAAAGAAATGTACATATTATATATTAAATATTTGTAATATAATATTGTTGGTATCTTGTTCACCTTTGTCCACAATCATCACATCCAAATGGTGCTTCTCCAGTATGCCTACGTCGATGTTCTCTAAAATGTGATGGATGTCTAAATTTTTTCCCACAATCAGCACATGTAAATCGCGTTTGATTTTGATGGATTAACATATGGTATTTTAAACTGTGTCTTCTTGTAAAAACTGCTCTGCATATACGACATTCGTATGGTTTTATTCCGGCATGACTCCTATAGTGAGACACCAACGTTGTAGGTGCTGTAAAACTTCGTGGTGGATTACAAATTCGACATTCAAGGTTGTTTCCTGTCGGATTTCCTTTTTTTTTTATACGATCCATAAAAGCTAATGCCATTTCTCTTTCTTCTTTACTAGTGCCTATAAATTTTGCTTTTCCTTTTGGTTTAGTTGTTGCAATTTCTATATTTTTATCTCCACTTTCAGTTGACCATGATATTTCTAAAAAATAAACTAAAATATAATAAATATATACAAAAAAGTACTGAAATACATGAAAGTATCACAAATATTTTGTACATTTACCTGGAAAATAAATGGCTTCAGATTTTTTATTGACTTTTTCTGACAATTCTTTATTTATGTGAGGATACTCTTTCATATGAACACTGTCAGTGCCAACAACCATAAGTACAATCTACACAACAAAAATTATATTTAAAAGATACAAATTTTACATTTATATTTTACATTTCTACTTACATTTTCATCTGTTGCATTTTCAAGAATATTGTTAACAGATGATGTATCTTTTTTATTTGGAATTTCATCTTTCAACCGTTCAAAATAACTATGATCACCAAGAACTTTGAAATCTATTCTGTCTGTATCTTTTTGTTCTGAATTATGTAATTTTTTAGGATTTTCCACTTTTTCCACATTTTTGTTTTTATCTAATTCTTTAAATGTTGAATCACTTAACAGTATATTTCTTAAATAATTTGTTGATTTCTCTGTAATAACATTCTTATTTTCTTTATTTAATGTTTCTTGTGGTTTTCTTAATTGTTGTAATCTATTTTTTTTATTTTGAGGACTTGTTTTGTAATTTTTGTAGCTTACTGATTTTGCAGTAAAAGTTTTATCTACAAAGTAATATTGTAAATGTAATTTTTAAATTATGGTTAACACAGAATTGTATACTTACAGGCATCTTTATTAGTTTTTAAATATTCTAAATGTTCTGCTAAATGTGCTTTAATAGACATTCTTGCCCTCCCTTCACTTGCAAAACTAGTATATTTTTGTCCACAGCCAACAACAAGAGCACATGTATAAGAGTATTGCCTTTTCAATTCATCACTTGTAAAAATAGAAAATTGTTTAACTAATTGTGATGCAGGCATAGATAAAAGCTGTGGCACATTAAAAGATGATTCATGAGTCTTTCTTTTTACATAATCTGTTTTTGACTTGCATTGTGAAGCTAATAATGATTTACTACGCTTTTTTTCTGAATGTAATGTTTGAGATGCAACTTCTGCAAGCATATCTAATAAAGCAGCTGGGCTATCACTTCCCACAATACCTGAAATTAACATTATTGCAAAATGAAAAGGTTCAACAATTCAAAACTAAATATAATAAATATAATTATCATGCAAAAAAAAAGAGAAATTTATTGCTTTTATAGCTTGTAAAAGA
>NW_017100145.1:394511-395435 GCF_001263275.1 Habropoda laboriosa
ATTATATAAGCTTATATAATAAATTTTCAACTCTTTACTAACAAGTTTACACGATGCATCTTCATTTTATTTGTTACGTGAAATATTAATGCACTTGCAACAACAATAAATATGTTGATCTTTTACTAACATCAAGACGTATGACAGTTATTCGAAAAAACATTTAATATCTTTATTTCACAGAAACAGTAATTTGTATGTTCAATACACAAAATACCTAAATATTAATAGGAAAATAATAATTTTCAGTTTTTTTATATGTAAAAATCAAATTTATTTTTCAAGCGTCATTCTAGCAGACGCCATAAGGACGCCCAGCAGACGGTTTTTCAATTGATCTTTACTATGTTCTTGAAAAGGTTGTATATTTTTCATTAATATTACTATGTTAAAGGAATAATAATTTTTGTTACTTAAAACGAATAAACAAGTACCTCCATTATATGAATTAGAAGCATATTCATGATTTATTTTGGTGTTCATTATGGCATTCGTATTCGCGGCGTGTGTTCATTCCACTGCCTTCTGTGCACAACAGGTTCCTTCTTGTTGCTTCCTTGTTTGCCTCCTTTCTTGTCAATCTGAAAACAGTATTGCCAATCTGTGAAACGAAGAATTTGTGTATACATGTAAAATATGATGTATAATATTTGTATTCATTGATCTAAATAATTTAAAATATAATCTCGAAAATTTGTTTTCTGTATTTTTTGTGAAATATTAAATATATAATTTTTCTCTGATCCATAATCTTTCACTAATAAATAGGTATGTATAGGTGTTGTTGACTATAATATAAAATAAAGACGTATCTTTTTGTTTTTTAAAAATGATTGTATATCCTATTAACATAAAACGTACCGTTGATTATATTTTCAATTTAGTTAAAGTATGGTAAAAGTTTTCTATTTTTATATCGTTTAT
>NW_017100145.1:395598-400015 GCF_001263275.1 Habropoda laboriosa
ATTTTTTGACTTAAGGACAAATTTTAACTTTATTGTAATCTATATTTTTATAAACATGTATTAAAATAGCATTTTTGTTAAATATCACTGTTTTTATTATTAATGCAGACGTAATATATATACTATAATTAGGAAATTAATACTAGCTCAAAAATAAACATAATTTGCCAAAACATGAATTATTATAATATACTTTTATTAAAGATTATAATACACATTAAGTTTATTTAAACAATTTGTTTTCACCATGACTTTACAAACATTTTATTGTATTTTTTTTCATTTATATATTAGTGTAATTTATTACAACTACCTGTGGATTCATTTTTAATTACATCAGTGTCAAATATATCTTTAATAATATCTTGTTTTTTCTTCATGTGAGTAGGTATATCATGAAATACACTTCCTGCTATTTGTTTTTGACTTGTTACATTATGTTTTTCATAATCTTGGTTTAAATATTCAATGTTTTCATTATTATCAATAGCTTTCATTGATGCTAATAACTTCTCTTTGTTGTAATTAGTTATTTTTGTCTTGATACTAATTTCATTTGTAGTATTAACATCAGTAAATCTATCATGAACTGGTTCATTGTAAAGAGCTTGTACATCATGTACCATATCAATATTTCTTAATTCTTTCTTTAATTCATGTTTGTTTAATTTATTTCTTGTTTCTAAATCATAAGTCTCAACAAATATATTTTTACTTATTAGTTCTATTTCAGCTATATCTGTTTTATCTGCTATCTCTTTATTCAAATTTATTGAGGGATTTAATAAATCCTGTGTAGATTTTTTTTGGGAATCATTAAAAAGAGTTTCATTTGTATGTGACACCTTTTCTGATTTAATATCTAATGATTCTTCCTCATTAAAAGTTTTGAATGATACATTATGTTCTCCTGTAGAGTATGTTTCTAAGAATGATTCATTTACAAGTTCATTTTTTGTTACATTTACATTATTATGTTCTTGCTTTTCAGATATAGCTTGTTCAAATATATATTTCTTTAAATCTTCTGGGCTTGCATAATCTGTTTGACTATCTTGTGCATCATACAGAGCACACACATTTTCATTCTCAACATTTTTAACCTGCACATGCATTTCATCAATTAAATTTTGATAAAGCTTTTGTGATCCATTCAAGGTATGTTTTGAAGAAGTTGATTTTTCTACTTTTTGATTAGAATTATAGTCAGTATGGTTACACATAGGTGACATTAATTTAAGTGTATTATCTTGGTAGTTCCTTGTCAAATAATGTTTAACTGTTCCCTTTTTTACTTCAGATTCTATTTCTGAATCACTTTCATAAGAATTTTTTCTCTCTCTTACTAAAACTCTTAATTTATTTTTATATTTACAGTCAGAAAATGTCAATTCTTTTGAATCTGAAGTGTCATCTGCACTACTAATTAATCTAGAATATTAAAAAATATATTATAGTAGAATACAATAACTGATTAAAACTGTAACAAACATTAATGTTCTAAATTTTACAAACCTTGCATACAGTTGTTTAGAATTATTAGTTGCACTCGTATCTTTAAAATTTTCATTTTCACTTTCACTGCCTTCAGATGAATAAGTAAGTTCCTTTTTTAGTAATTCATTACAATTCTGATATTTTTGATTCTTATATATTTGTCTAAATTTATCTGCACTTATTTCATACTTTTGAATGTCTCCATGATATTTCTGTAATTGTTCTGAATTTTCTAAATCCACTGAGATTTCTGAATTTTCATTCATTGTGAATTCTGACACCTTAGGTTTTTCTTCTGTATCATCTAATAAGATCTTTTTGTGTGGTGATTTTTGAAGACGATATTTTCTTACTTGTTCTAAATTTGTCATTGTTTCTGTTTTTACACAATCCAAAGTCTGATTCAAATTTATTGGTTCATTTGTCCTGATATTTTTATCATTTAGTTCATGTGTATGAAGTACAGGCTAAAAGTTACGAAAATAAGTTTAATAAAAATTGTTAAAAGATACAAATACTACAAAATGATTCAGTAAAATTATGTTTTACCAAACTGTTGTTGTGAACATCTGTTTGCCACTTTTTGCCTTTATTCAATAATTTTAATGGATTTGATGAGCTAGAAGTTACTGAACATGAGAAAACAGTGTAAAAAAAAGTATTGATTAAGAAATATTTTTATCACATACCTAATATCTCTCAAATTCGTAAGAGACTGTGTGCCAAAACGTCGGATTCTATCAGGAAATAATAATTGCCCATTATAATATAATCTTCGTTCTCTATTATCTAATAAATTTTCTAATGTTCTTAATTTTTCTGTTGCTCCATCTAAATGTTTTTGTGTTTCTTTTCGTTTGGAAGTTTCTATGTGCAATTGCTGTTTTAAACTCTTAGTTTCAAGAGACAATTTCCTATGTAGTGTCTAGTAAAATAATTAAACATATAAACATTATTTAAGAAATTGTTTAGAAGTATTAAGTTTTACATTACCTGTAGACTATCTTGCTGTTGTTGTATTCTATGATTTAAATCATAAACTTGTAATTGTAACTTTTCCCTTTCTCCCAAATTACGATCTTTACTGAGTTGTAACAAATGTTTATTTTGAGACTAAGAAATAGTATGCATATGTTGATTTTTTTATTCCTTCATTATATTTGACTTGAAGTACCCTCAGTTCCTCATGATGTGAATTAATAATTCTTGGAAGTTCAGCATTTGTACCTTCATAGCGTTTTAATGCAGAATCTTGTCTTTTCTGCAATGCTTTTAATAACTTATTTTCGTTTGCTATTTCCTACAAAAATATATATTCAGTATGCTTATAATTATACATATACTTTTAATGTATACATAAGATGTATAGAAATGTGAATTGATATAGTATGATGTTTAAAATCACTACATTTAACCGATAATGTGCATCAGCAAGTTGATTTTGCAGTTCCTTAATACGTAACATTTTTGCAGACAAAACTCTTTGCTCAATGCTATTTTTATGTTTCGACTGCTCTGAAGGAGGATAGTGCCGAACATTACTTTGGTATGGCTGCCCTATATATTGTCCAAAAGTAAATAACATATTACTAAAAGATTATTCTAAATATTCATAGTACAAATAATAAATTAAATACATGTGTTACATTTTTAGTTAATAAATATAAAATAAATTCTTTAAAAATAAAATATCACATCTATTTCTATTGAAATTTTAATACAAACCAAGTAAAGGATGTAAGTTTTTTTTCTTAGATGAAAGACATGCTACGATTTTATGAGGTGAACTAGCTGAACTAACTTTTGCTTCCACTGATGGTCTTCCTAAGTTAGAATTCTGTTTTCTGTAAATTATATACATGTATAATTTTAAAAAATTCAAAATAGTAAATGTTTTCTCTTTATATTAGGAATGTTTATAACACAGTTCAAAATTATTATAATAACAAAAATTATATAAACATATACTCAAACAAAATAAGAAGAACTCTAATTGTAAAATGTTTATTAGTTAACATATAATTCTTAAGAACAAGTTTCTTTAAATCTATTCTTTTTAAATATTCTTGTAATAATATCAAATACTTTAAATTATTAATTAAACACATCAATTAGTAAATCAATATTTATAAAGTGTTTAGCACTGCTGCAATTACCTATTGAGGTTTTTATGTGCATTAAAGTGTACCACAGGTAAAGTAGGCACTTCAGTTTGCATTTTATATCTGCAGATTCTACATTACAACTAGCATAGTTTTAATAAGAACAAATTATCGTATCATTCTCCAAACTTACTGAAGACTAATCAGCATCCATAGTTGTTTTTAGCAGTTACCAAGGTAACGAGTGCACAACATATCTCTAATCAATGTTTGAAACTATAGATATTTTAATAAATTTATTTAAGCAATATTACTTAAAAACATACTTTTATAAGTGGCAAATAAAGATGTATATATACGAGCAAAAGTGGAATATTCCGATTTTATTTACAAACGTTTGTAGATAGTATGTTAATATTTTTTATAAAACATATTACATACGCATAAAATAAAAAAGAATAGTAGAAATTAGAAATTATAATTAGTAGAAAAATCTAATATTGTTTATTTTCATTATTATTCTTTATCTTCTTCATTAACAAAGAAAATTTAAAAAGTTTGTGTTTTCATCATGTATCTATTTACACATAAAACATATTTTAATCAATGCTTATAACAGTGTAGATAAAGATATTTAATTCTTTAGCAATCGTTCGCTGCTATGTAATTTATTCACATATAAATAAATATATACACTGTACATATATTACTATGATACAAATTTTGATTAATACAAGTAGTTCTACATACATTTATGTTTAATGACTTGCTAATTGTTTTTTAATGTATAATTGCTAGTTGTTCTTTAATGCATAACA
>NW_017100145.1:400034-402937 GCF_001263275.1 Habropoda laboriosa
TTTCAAGTCATCATATTATATTGTAACATATATAAATTACTATCCAAATAAGAATGTTTTTTAGACAAGTAGATTTTCAATACGTTTAAAATCTGTATCATTTGCTTTAAAATCAACATTGTACAGATATTATTACCTGGGTATTATACAATTTTTGTTTCAAACTCCTGGAGTTCTACAGTTATTATCTTTTTCTTGAGTAGATTTGAACATCCCTATATGTTGTGTTTCCCACAATTTGTTATAGAAAGAATTTGGCATAGCTAGTAATGAATCATGTGTTCCTCTCTCAATCAAACTACCATTGTCTACAACAAAAATTTCATCCGAATCCATGACGGTAGATAAACGGTGTGCTATAACAATAGATGTTCGGCCAGTAGTTGCTCTGCGTAATGCTTCAAGAATATTCTATGAACATTAAATCATGGTTAAACATGTACTAATAACCCTTAAATATAACAAAAACTTACATATTCCGTAATAGAATCTAAAGATGATGTAGCTTCATCAAAAATTAATATTGGACTATTTTTTAAAATTGCTCTAGCAATTGCTACTCGTTGCTTTTCACCTCCACTTAATTTTAAACCTCGCTCTCCAACAGGTGTATCATATGCTTTCGGCCATTTAAGAATAGAATCGTGTAAATTTGCCATTTTAGCTGCTTCGAAAACGTCTTCCTCCGATTTAGATAAATTTCCATAATGAAGATTATAAAAGATACTTTCATGAAAGAGAACGGTATCCTAAAATAATTTGTTAATTTTACCATTACAGATATATATTACTAAATTTTTTCGTTTTTCAGTCTAATTACCTGAGGTACAATTGCTATTGACTTTCTTAAGGTATCTAAATCAATGTCTTGAATATTGTGTCCATTTATATAAACTTCTCCAGATTGTGGTTCAAAAAATCGGTATAACAATCTAACTAATGTTGTCTTACTAAAAGTATATACTATTAATTAATATTATACTTTTATTTAAATTACACACATTATATTCAAAACTTACCCACAACCGGATCCTCCAACAATAGCAATCTTTTTACCACTTGGAATAGTAAAACTAATATCTTTAAAAATAGGTTTGCCCTCAATATATTGGAAATCAATATTTTTAAATTCAATATTTGAATTTGTTGAATTTATAATAAATTGTGCTGCATTCTCTTTAGACTAACATTAGATTACAAAATATATTAATCATTTATATAGTAACATATTTGTAATTATTTTAAAATTAAATAAAAGTACCTTAATAGCTGTATCCATTGTCATTAAAGTAAACATAGTTTGCATGTCAATAAGTGCTTGTCTAACTTCGCGATATACTGAGCCCAAGAATCCTAAAGGAACTGACAATTGAAATAAAAGTCCATTGACCATTACTAAGTCTCCTACTGTCATAGTACCTATGTTTAAAAATAATATTAAATAGTATATTTTACATTACATATATTTTGAATATAAAAGAAAATTACCATTCATAATATTATTGGATGCTAGTACCATTATTAAACTCAAGGCAGCACTAAATATAGCGTTTTGTCCAAAGTTTAGCATTGCTAAACTTGTACTAGTCTTAAGCGATGCAGCTTCGTATTTTTTTAAAGATTCGTCGTATCTTTCAGTTTCAAATTTTTCATTATTAAAATACTAGCATAAAAATGTGGCAATTAATTACTTATCTATTAAAAATACTAATATTATGTAGGCATATTATTATTGTAATTACAAAAATAGATGAATTTTAAGTATACCTTTACTGTTTCATAATTGATAAGCGAGTCTATTGCTTTGTTGCTTGCTTCATTTTCTGCTTGATTCATAAAAATTCTAAATTTTGTTCGCCATTGTGTAACAGCTAACGTAAATATAGCATAAATTCCAACACAACTAAGAGCAATACCTGCATATTCTGCACCACATTTGAAATATAGTACTGTACTAACTAATGATAACTCAAAGACAGTGGGCATTACATTAAATACCATGGCACTTAATACAAAATTTATACCTCTGCTTCCTCTATCTATTGTCTATAATATTTTAAGTAAACAAATTATAGTATTATATAATAATAATACCGAAAGTAGATTAAAATAGAATAATGTATCTTACTTTAGATAATGCTCCAGTTTGTCTACTTAGATGGAAAGCCATATCTAAATTATGTAAATGTAAAAAAACATTTCTAGCTATCTTTCGAATAGAATGTTGCGCAACTTTTGCGAATACTGCATTTCGCAGTTCACTAAATCCAGCAGCACTAGCACGTGCTATTCCATCTATTTTATTAATACAAAATATCTATTATCAATAATTTTTAAATTTGATATTATTTCTAGAATAATTTGTACAATGCACATACATCCTACAAGTAATGATGTCGCTACAGTTGCAACTGTTTCTGGTGCAGTCTCTAGATTTAGAATGGCATTGCCAGTAGTTGCTATATGATGAGCATTCAGAGAATCTATTGCATATTTAAAAATAAAAGGAACACCAACATTTAAAACTTTTGCAGTGATAAGTAAACCAACAGCTATTTTAACTCTTTTCCTTATTTCTGGATCATCCTATAAATAGACATACATTTATTACAATGCTAATTGTATTCTATTATTATTATTTCAAAATCTAAGATGACTTACTTTTGGCCAAATGTATCTAAGCATTGCTTTAATCATATTTACAGATGTAACTGATTCTTTTTCTTGGAAATCAATACCTTCACGACTCATGCTAGATACACCAGGATGAAAGCAATCTCTCTTTTGTTGACTTGATTTTCCTCCAGTAAATCCAGGAATTACCAATGGAGGCACAATAGACTTTGATTGTAATATACTTTTTTTCTTCTGTGCACGATCAATTACATTTCCACTGCAACACT
>NW_017100145.1:403116-407596 GCF_001263275.1 Habropoda laboriosa
TGCTACAAATATTTTCTTATATACTTATTACAAATTATTTTTCTGGTACTATAATAGTTACAACAGAATAAATGATTAGAATTAGTGAAACATACAAAACTTATTATATGATTCAGTTAATATTGTAATATATTCTTCTACCAGGTTCATTGCAATTGAGAAACATAGTGTGTAATGTTTATGACTTTTCATATTTATTAAATAATTTATTAATTCATTTTTTTTTAAACTTAAAATTTGTTTTGCTATACTATATATATTTACTATATCATCCGAAGTAAAACAGTTTCCATATATATTTGCATGCCAATATTTTTTTTGTAATTTTGTGTATATTATAAATAATGTAGATACTGCATTATAATTTAATCCTTCTCTTGTAAATGCCATATTTTTATGTAAATTATTAGAAATAATAAAATCTATTTTAAAGTTTTGAACATTAAAACAAGCTTTTATATCAGAAATATTAAAATAAATTTCATCTAATGGATTATTTGGTATAAAAAAGCCATAATGAACATATAACTTAAGACTATTATGTGCTCCATAGTTAATAAATACTTGTGATCCTGAATTGATTGATTTTACTGTAGTAATTTCATAAAATTTATTGCCACTTTCATTTTTGATCATAGATGCATGTGTAATACTATGAACATTGTGGTTGAATAAATCTAAAAAAGGAACTAAAGCTAAATTATTTGGATGTTTTATATTAACAGTCATATTTTGATTTGTTTCTATTTGGGTTGCATCTATGTACACAGCTCTTGTATTAACAATGTAATATGCCCATTTATATTTTTTAAATGTTATGATTTTCTTAAAATGTAAATTACAATGTGGACAATTACCTTTCCCACTTAAATTTAGATTATTCATAGATCTAATTAATAACTGAAAATCATTTGTTATTTTATGAAATTCATACATATAATCCATAATAAATGCTGGTAGTAGATTTTTTTCTTTTTGTGTGCAAAAATCTGGATTTGTTAGAATCTGTGGAAGACTATTAATGTAGTGATACCATTTTGAAGCATTTCCCAAATGTGATTCATATATAATAAAAACTGACAATAAGCACTGAGCACTATAATATTCAGTTTTTGAAAATAAAATATTGACATTGCTTTGAGATAATACAGATGTTGTTATTAATATATTATATGGTATTTTAATCAATATATCATTTGCTTTAATATTTTCTAATGTTTTCAATCCTCGACCAGTAACAGGAAAATTAAATGGAACTAAATTATAAACTGATAGACAATTTTTTCTTAATAACCAAGATTTAAGATGCACCAGACTCTCTTCTTTGTTTTCTGTTATTTCTTTAATATTTAGTTTCTTCTTTTGATGACGTTTTCTTGAGGTTCTACCCATTATGTAAATGTTACATCTGCAGAAGCAATAAAGAAATACTTTTAAATAAATACCTCTTTTACTATTATTAATTAACTAACTTGTTATAGATCATTTCTTTGTTAAAAATCATTTTGATATTGTAAACACCTGCTAAAATAATAACAGTGATAATAAAAATTAGGGAAGAACACTTCAAAAAAGTACTATTATAAATCCTTAATTAATGTTTATGATATTTTGTAAAAACAATATGTAAATTAAAATTATTACCCTAATTCCAAAGGCAGAATATATTGGATTACGTATGAAAATATGGGAAAAGATTCCTTCACGATAAATTATTTGTCTTCGAGATTTAATTGAACATGTTGTAAATGATTTCATCCAAAGTTTCTTTTCATTATATCCAACCCGTAATAGATGGCGACATAATATAATACTTAACATTATAGTAGAAATATTTATTCACAAATGAAGATGCAAAAATGAAATTCACAAATTAGGTTATTAGATCGTAGTAGGACACAAATTGAATAACCCACACTTGCAAACTATACTTATATATGTATTAAATCTTATACTATCTGTTTATATACAATTTATATCTAACATAAACACAAGGCTACGTGATTCGCAAAAACATGCAATTAATTGTTTTATTTATTTAAATTTTGTTTCGTTATTTCTTATAAAATATAAATTGAGTTTGGGTGTTTATAATGCATCTCTTCCTATTCTTAAGCTGATTTATTAAAATTGCATTTAACATTAAGTAAACATTAAGTCGTAGAATTTCAATAATATTTTCCTACTAATTTAAAAATTTACTTTAATGAAAAAAATGTATAAAAATTTATTTGTATACTGGCTTAAGTTTCATAAGAATAGGCACACAGTGTGAATCCGTTTCTACAACATGGTTTTCATCACTACTCTTTAGGTTCCTTAGATATTATCTTTTACATAACAAAAAGCGCACGTGTGCTGTGATATAAATTAATGAAATATATACACAAAGGTATATATGATCATATAGAACATATAACTTCTTAGTGATCTTACATAATCAAAAATAAATAACTCTTTTACTAAAAGTTAAATCACATGATATCTTTCAAGAACAGGGTCAAAAGTGAAAGCTTGAATCGTTAATCATGTGCGTTGTACCTGTTGAATGTGTGACTAATGTTAATGACGAGAGAAAACGAATTCCACGGGTGTATGTAGTACAAAAATGTCTACGAACAAAGTTATTTTTACTTTATTAAGAAATGGAAGTGTAACCAGACCAATTTTATGTAGTGAGCATAATGTGTATTGTGCAAGACAAAGAAATGTGCATACTTCTGTACAAAACCAATTCCATTTACATCAATTCAATAAGGCTGAAACAAAACTTGCAGGAAGTCAAAAACCAGATTGGAACAGGGCTGTTTCAGAAGCAGAAAAAATTGTTGGATATCCAACATCTTTCTTAAGCTTGCGATGGCTTTTAAGTGATGAAATAGCAAATGTAGCTCTGCATTTAAGGAAATTAGTAGGATCAAACCATCCGCTATTAAAAACAGCCAAGTATGCATTTTATTGTATGTTTTTTCTAAACCTACAATAATATTAATTTTTATGCACTAATATTTGTTTTCACTCATTATAGAAGTGTTATTTATAATGGACGTAATAATATGCAAGCATGGGGTCTTATTGTATTGTTGATATCAAAAGCTGCTGGTCATTTAAATGTGGATGATATGGAAGAAGATAAAGCTGCAGGTGTTCTTCATAGGTATTGCATTATAGCTTGCAGTAAAATAATTTATACAATGCTATAGCTAATTTATAACATGAATTATTATTTAGTCAACGAGCTTTAGCAGAGGTAACTGAAATGATACGTACTAGTCATCTTGTTCATAAGGGATTAGTAAATATAGAACCTGGTGTTTATTTAGAAACATCAGAATTAAATGACATGAATTTTGGCAATAAAATTGCATTATTAAGTGGAGATTATTTATTAGCAAATTCTTGTGCTGAATTAGCAAACCTTCGTAATCAAGATGTATGTATAAAGATTATATATTTTAATGCATATGAATTTCTTTTTGTAGTACTTTATCTACTAATTATAATTGAATTTAGATTGTAGAATTAATGTCAAGTGCAGTAAGAGATTTAGCAGAAGCAGAATTTATAGGACGTAGGGATAATCAAAACAATCCATTGCCTTCTGTACCACCTGAAGATCGTAATGATTATGCAGTGAAGGAATGGACTCTTAGAAATGTATTGAGTGCTGGTGCTTTACTAGGAAAGTCTTGCAAGGGTACATTAAAATTAGCAGGACACAGTAATGAAATACAAGAACAAGGTTACAATTTTGGAAAACATTTAGCATTAGCATGGCAAGCTTGCTTGGATTTAGGTCCATTTATTACAAAAGATCAAAATGTACCATTCAATCTATGTTCTGCACCAATTATGTTTCATATTGAACATGACCCATTGATTTTGACAGAAATTGATAAAGGTCTGCAATCTGTAAACAATGTAGATTATGTTAAGGTAAATATATTTAACAGAAATATTTATCATTTATTTTTTATGTATGAAATTAATAATTTTGCGAATTTAATATGCAGGTTCATAAAATTGTCACAATGGGACCTGGAGTTGAATTGACAAAACAATTACAGAAAAGACATTCACAAAGGGCAATGGAAGTTTTAAGTGTATTCGAAAAAAGTGATGCAAGAACAGCGTTGTATAATATTATAGCAGCTATGGGGGATTTCTAAATAACAATTTCAATAAAACACTAACATGCTTTATATAATTGCCCAAAGATCAGTTTAAGGACTCCGTCCTACATTAAGTTTTCCATTTTAACATATATATGGATATATAGAATTAATATATTGTCTGTATTATAAACAAATTATGAAATTCATCATTTACACCTTATTGTACATAATTAAAGTAAAAAATTGTACTCATTTACAAATATGTATTACAAATATGACAAGATTGATACGTTTTACAATAAATGTTTAAAAAAATGTATGATTTATTTTTAATATCAATTTCTCATGTGCTACTACTTCTTTAT
>NW_017100145.1:407775-410609 GCF_001263275.1 Habropoda laboriosa
AAAGTAGTAAGTACAATATTGTTTCATATTGTTAATTTTTACAAAATATTTGTACCATGTATCGTTAAATTATATTATATTATCATATGCTTAGTAAAAAATGTATGTCAAATTGTAAGTGAGGTTAAAAATAGTGTTTATGTTTTACTTTATAATTTCATTAAATTGTAATAATTTGTTACATAGAATGAAAGTTTATATATAATAATAAATTGCAGAATTCTGAATTATTTACTTTGACATACGGAGCATTGGTAGCCCAATTATTAAAAGATTATGAAAATGTAGAAGATGTAAATAAACAGTTGGAAAGAATGGGCTACAATATGGGAATTCGTTTAATAGAAGACTTTTTAGCACGTACTGGATCCGGTCGATGTTACGATTTTCGAGATACAGCCGAGAAAATACAAACTGGTTTTAAGATATTTTTGGGAATAACACCAACGATAACAAATTGGAGTGCTGCTGGTGATGAATTTTCTTTATGTTTTGAAACAAATCCATTGACAGAATTTGTTGAATTACCAGATCATTGTTTAAATCTAAAATATTGTAACATTTTAATTGGAGTATTAAGGGGAGCTTGTGAAATGGTACAGATGGAAATTGCTTGTTGGTTTGTGCAAGATCAACTTAAAAATGATAATGTAACTGAATTACGCGTTAAGTTTATTAAAAGATTAGAAGATGCTATCCCAGCAGGTGAAGATTAAATAATTTTATGTTATTAAAGGTATGTATACAGGTAACTACAATAATTTATATAGAACATCTGAGAGAATACCTTGTATAGTATTATGTATTTCTGAAACACATGATTGAATAGAACTATATAATCAGTTTTTTGTGATATTATATGAAAATATACATTTTTTCATACTAATTATAAATATATACAAAAAGTAAAACTTTTTTTCTATATAATTCTTTTAATCAAACTATTTTACTCAATAATAAATTCGTGTTTAATTATAACAGTAGCTAAACGTGGTTAAGTTAATAAATGTGAATTCTGCATTACATTTTATACATTTATGTAGATATTATTTTCATGTTAATTTTTAATATATATTTGTACTTCTTTAGTATACATATAACATTTCTTCATAATTTATATTTTCTTTCCTTTTACGCGTTGATAACCTCTAAACTTTAATTTATACTGCTTTTTTCTAATAAATGTGTTTACAATATATCATTTACAATAATTTTTCATAGGCAATGGAAGTGAAATGTAAACATTGCAGAAAGGACCTGTTCAATAAACTATTTATTCAATTATTAACATCTCATGGTGAAGTTAAGAAAAATAATATGGATGTAGGATGCGGAGTAAACGATCCTAAATGTTGTTCATATATGTCAATGGAAAAATTACCTGAATGGATTGAACATGCTATAACTCAAGTAATGTTTCTTGTAACATTATATAATTAACAATTAAACATTGTCATATGTAATTATGAATATCATAAGAAATATTTAATATTGTATGGTAAATAAATATTACATCAATGAAAATAAAAAATATAAATTCGAAAACTCGTATCTAAGACCTATATAAGACAATATGTATTTTTTACAGGAATCCTGGACAAAGGGTAGGCTTCATTGCCCAAATTGTAATAATCGTATAGGTTCATTTAATTTTGTAAATGAATTAAAGTGTAATTGTAATGAATTTATAACACCCCCAATCAGGATAACTAATAGTAAAGTAGACATTTTGTTTGATTCTAAATAAAACAATTTTGTTATTCGATGATAATTATAAAATCTTAAACTCAAAACACTATAAATAATAAAACTGCAAAATTCAATAAATTATTTACAAATATAAAGTATAATTTGAAGTACTAATTAAATGACTCAAAAATAAAAGTTTCTATAATAAAATGGTATAATTACAATTATAATTAACATGTTTATTATGTTTCTATTGTATTAAACAGAAATTATCATTGATATATGTTTGTTTATTTGATATTATATTACATTTTTATATGTTTATTTCATGTATTGCATAAGAATAGTATTAGATGTTTCAATTTATGCATATGTATCTATATACATACATATATATAGTAGTAATTTAATAATGACTGTAGCTTAGTAGTTTTCATTTCAACAGTGTATGTAAAGCAGATTATCTTTTTTTCTTATCAATGTATAAATTGTTAGCAATTTTTATTTGGCTTACTTAGAATATTTACTTTAAACATTCTTTATTGCATATGTAAACATAAGATTATTGTATCAACAAGTAATATTTACTTTACACTTATATTTAACAATTAAATATTTTTCAACGTGTATATGTGTATATATAGAAATATATATACACGTGCATTTAAGTGAATATAAACACTAATTGTATACATCTTATATACAGAATAATTACTACTTTATGTTACAATACAATTTATAAATTATATCATATACATATTTCTTACTTAAAGTATTTACAATCAATGACTAATGCATAGCATTAAAATGATTTGAATTGATTGCTATGAGTTCATAACAAAGTGAAAAAATAAGTTAGACCATACAACATGTGTTTAATATAAACTGTAAAATTTATTTTTTCTATATGCGGCACGTTACTTTAAAATAAATTTATCATTTGTTCACTGAACTTATTTCTTCAATTCTTTTGCTATTGCAATTTATAGTTACTCTTATAAAATACATATGTGCATTATATTTAACATAATACAGATAGCACAACAATAGTAAAACACATAATAATTTATAGTATCAGTAAATAATGTTACTAATATAACAATAAACAAAACATTAATTATAGATAATATTAACAGGTACTGTCT